>NW_027206933.1:0-117917 GCF_032191515.1 Phaenicophaeus curvirostris
GGGGTCTGGGGGGGGGGAAATGGGGGGGCCGCTCGTCCCGGCCGCTCGCCAAAAACAAAAGGGGGTGTTGGACGGGGGGGTTCACATTCGGATTCACTGAGCCTGGGGGGGGGGGAAATATTGGGGGGGGGGTAAAAAGGGGGGAAGGGGAAATAGGGGAAGAAAAAGGAGGGGGGGGAAGAGGGAGAAAAGGGGGGGGAGAGGGAGAAAAAGGGGGGGGGAAGAGGGAGAAAAAGGGGGGGGGAAGAGGGGGGGGAAAAGGGGGGGGAGAGGGAGAAAAAGGGGGGGGAGAGGGAGAAAAAGGGGAGGGGAGAGGGAGAAAAAGGGGGGGGAGAGGGAGAAAAAGGGGGGGGGAGAGGGAGAAAAAGGGGGGGGGAGAGGGAGAAAAAGGGGGGGAGAGGGAGAAAAAGGGGGGAGAGGAAGGAAAAGGGGGGGGAGGAAGGAAAAGGTGGGGGAGAGGAAGGAAAAGGGGGGGAGAGGAAGGAAAAAGGGGGTGCAAAAAAGCGTTAAGAGGGGAGCCACTCCTAGGGATTTTTGGGGGTGGGGGGGTCTAGGGGCGGGTTCCCATGGATAGGGAGAGTGTTCGGGGGTTCCCATAGATGGGGGGGGGGGGGTGTGTCCCAGATGGTCCCATAGATGGGGGAGGGGTCCAGGGGGGTCCCATGGATTTGGAGGGAGAGGGTGTGTGTCCCCCAGAGAGGCTCCCATAGGGTGCCGGTGGTGGGGGGATCCCATAGATGTGGGGGGGTCCCCATGGATATCAAGGGGGGATCCCAGAGTATGTGCGGGGGGGGTGTCATAGAGATTCCCATGGATTTCGGGGGGGGGGGAATCCTAGAGTTTCTCATGGATGGGAGGAGGGGGTCCCAGATGTTCCCATGGATGTTGGGGGGGGGGGGGGGTGCAGTGTCCCAGAGTTTCCAACAGATATCGGGGGGGGGTTCAGTGTTTCCCATGGATGTGGGGGGGGGGGACAGGTTTTCTCATGGATTGGGGGGGGTTGTCCCAGATTTTCCTACGGATGTGGGGGGTTGTCTCAGAGGTTCCCATGGCCCCCTGGGTGCTCCCAGGGTGTTGGTTTTGGGAGGGGGTGGGGGGTGGTCCTGGGAAGGTTTGGGGGTTCCTGGAGGGGTTTGGGGGTCCCCGAGGGGGTGGGGGGGGGGGTTTACCTGCTGTCCCTGCTGCGTGGGGGGGGGGCGCGGGCCCGGCAGCCCCCGGCGCTTGCCCGTAATAGGCCGCCTGTTGGCGGTAGTACTCAGCCCAGGCCGCGCTGTAGTCGGGTTGGGGGCCCGGGGGGGCTCCAGGGCCGCCCCCCGTCGCCACCTGGGCCGCTGGGAGGAAGAAGTGGGGGGGTCCGTGAGGGGCCTGGGGACCCCAGCCCCGCCCCGCACCCCAGAGAGTGAGAATTTGGGGAGGGGGGAGCGCGTGTCTTACCTTGTTTCTTGTAGTATTCCTCCCACGCCTTGGTGTAATCCTGCTGGGGGGGCGCCCCCGGCTGCTGCGGCTGTTGGCCTGGGGGGGGGGGGCAGGGGGCTTCAAATTGGGGGGCTGGGGGCTCCAGAGAGGGGTTTGGGGGCCGGGGGGTTCAAAGGAGGGGGACTGGGGGGTCCAGGGAGGGGCTCAGGTTCAGTTTGGGGGGCCCTGGGGACGGTCATGGGCAGTTCGGGGGTCCTTGCAGTCAGTTTGGGGGTCCGGGGGGGGGGCGCCATGGTCACTTGGGGGGGGTCAGGATCATTTTAGGGTTCTGGAGGGGAGTCGTGGTCAGTTTGGGGGTGCAGAGAGGGGTTATCAGGGTCAGTTTGGGGTCCCTGGAGCGGGCGTCAGGGTCAGTTTGGGGGTCCCAGCACTCAGTTTGGGGGTCGTGGGGGGGGTCAAGTCTAATTTGGGGGTCCCGGGGGGGGATCAGAGTCAGTTTGGAGGGTTCCTGTGGGGGGCATGGTCAGTTTTGGGGTTCAGAGGGGGGGTATCAGGGTCAGTTTGGGGGTCCCTGGGGGTGTCACAGTCAGTTTAGGGGTCCCAGCACCCAGCTTGGGGGGGGGTCCCGGTCAGTTTAGGGGTCCCAGCACTCAGCTTGGGGATCCTGGGAGGGGTCAAGTTTAATTTGGGGGTCCCTGGGGGGGGCGGTCAGGGTCAGTTTGGAGAGTTCCTGTGGGGGGCATGGTCAGTTTGGGGGTCCCTGCACTCAGTTTGGGGGTTCAGAGAGGAGGTATCAGGGTCAGTTTAGGGGTCCCAGCACTCAGCCTGGGGGTCCTGGGGGGGTCAAGTCTAATTTGGGGGTCCCTGGGGGTGGGGGGGGGCACGGTCAGTTTGGGAGGGGTCAGATCAGTTTGGGGGGGGTCCCGGCAGTCAAGTTTTGGGATCCTGGGGAAGTCAAGGTCACTTTTGGGGTCCCTGGTGGGGGGGAGGTTGGGGGGGGCCCAGGGTCAGTTTGAGAGTCCCTACAGTCAGTTTTGGGGTCCTGGAGGGGGGGGTCAGGGTCAGTTGGGAGAGTTCCTGTGGGGGGGCACGGTCAGTTTGGGAGGGGTCAGGGTCGGTTTGGGGGGGTCCCGGCAGTCAAGTTTTGGGATCCTGTGGAAGTCAAGGTCACTTTTGGGGTCCCTGGTGGGGGGGAGGTTGGGGGGGGCCCAGGGTCAGTTTGAAAGTCCCTACAGTCAGTTTTGGGGTCTTGTGGGGGGGTCAGGGTCAGTTTGAGAGTCCCTACAGTCAGTTTTGGGGTCTTGTGGGGGGGTCAGGGTCAGTTTGAGTGTCCCTACAATCAGTTTTGGGGTCTTGTGGGGGGGGTCACGGTCACCTTGGTGGGGGGAGCAGGGGGGGGTCAGGATGATTTTGGGGCTCCCTGGTGCCCTCTGAGCTCCTCACGGCGGGGGACCCCCCCCCCCAAAAACTCACCTATTTTCTTATAGTACTCCTCCCAGGCCTTGGTGTAGTCGGGCTGTCCGGCGGGGGGGGGGCTGGGGGGGCTCCCCCTGGACGGGGGGCGCGGCGGGGGCGGGGGGCTGCCCCGGCACGGGCCCCGGCGGCTGCTGGTAGTAGTGCGAGTAGTAGGCGGCCCAGGCGGCGTTGGGGTCCGCCGCCGCCGCCGCTTTGCCTGGGGGGGGCCCCAAAACCGCCAGCGTGAGGGGAGGGGGGCTCCGAAAATAAAAAAAAAAAAAAAAAACGGGGCGGACACCCCAAAAAAATAAAAGTTTGTAGAAGGAAAAGGGGGTGTTTCTGGTACTCACTGGGGTCGTGGGGCGCCGGCGGCTGCCACTGCGGGTAAGTGTTGCCCCAGCCCTGGGGGGGGTATTGGTGCGGGGGGGGGGGCGCCGGGGCTGCGGGACAGAGGGTTAGGGGGGGTCGCGGCACCCCAAAACCCCCCTTATGTCATATAGAGCCCCCCCAAAACCCCCTACGGGTCATAAGAAACCACCCTGTGCCTCAAAGAACTCTGTCCCCCCCACCACCCTTGAACCCCCCCCAACATAAAAACATCCCCCCAGACTCAAATTGCCCCCCCCAAACACCCCCTGCACCCCAAAAAACACCCCCTTGAACATCAAAGAACCCCCTGCACCCCCCAAATCCCCTCTACACCCCAACCCCCCTGCCAGAAAAGACCCCTCGCAGACCCAAACTGCACCCCCAACCCCCCCTCCATGGTCCCCAAACCCCCCTCGCACCCCAACCCCCTGGTGTAAAAGCCCCCCCCAGCCCTAAAGCGCCCCCCAACACCCTCTGCACCCCAAAGACCCCCCCCCTGCACCCCCAAAGAACCCCCCTGCACCCCCCAAATCCCCTCTATATCCTAAAGTCCCCCCCACATCCCAAAGACCCACAATGTACCCCAAAGAACCCCCCCACACCCCTAAACCCTCCAGCACCCTCAAGACACCCCCCCATGCCCCAAACTGTCCCCCCCAAACCCCAAGGTGGCCCCCCTGCACTCCAAGCCCCTGTAAATGCCCCCCCCCGCTTCAAACTGCCCCCCAAAACCCCCCATAAATGCCCCCCAGCTTCAAACTGCCCCCTGCACCCCCCCATAAATGCCCCCCCCCCAAGTTTCAAACTGCTCCCTCAAACCCTCCTGGACCCCCAAACTATTCCCTACCCCCTGAATGCCCCCCCCAAACTATCCCCCACACCCCACACTGCACCCTGAAACCCCCCTGCCCCCCAAACACCCACTGTGAGCCCCCCAAATTGCTTCCCCCCCCCCAAAAAAAATGCCCCCCACTCACTGCGGGGGGGCGCCGGGGGGGCCCTGGTTGAAGGGCCCCGGGTTGAAGGGCCCCATGGGGCCCGCGGGTCCTGGGGGGCCCCCCGGCCCCGGTCCCGGCCCCACGGGGCAGAGCGGGCCCTGCGGAGAGTGGGGGGGTCACTTGGGGGGGGGTTCGGGGGGCAATTTGGGGTGTGGGGGGGCAGTTTGGGAGGGATTCGGGGGGCAATTTGGGGTGGGGGGGCAGTTTGGGAGGGATTTGGGGGGCAATTTGGGGTGTGAGAGGGGGATTCAGGGGGTGGGGGGCAGTTTGGGGGGGATTCAGGGGCATGAGGGGGTTATTTGGGGGTCAGGGGGGGCATTTTGGGGGGCGGTTTGGGTTCTCTTGGAGACAAGAAAGCACTTCGGGTTGCAGAGGGGACGCTTTGGGGCAGTGGGGTCATTTTGGGGGTGCAGGGAGACTTTTAGGGTGCCCCGGCCCCCCTAAATCTCAATTTTCTCCTCAATGACCTTGGCGTGGTTGATTCTTTGGGGCAGTTTTGGGTGCGAGGGAGCAGTTTGGGGTATAAAAAGAGTGTTTTGGGGTGCAGGTAGAAGGTTTGGGGTGCAGGGCAGGGTTTTGAGGTGCAGAGGGGGGTTTTGGGGTGCCCTGGCCCCCCCAAATCTCAATTTTCTCCTTAATGACCTTGGCGTGGTCGATTCTTTGGGGCAGTTTTGGGTGCGAGAGAGCAGTTTGGGGTATAAAAGGGGCGGTTTGGGGTGCGGGTAGGAAGTTTGGGGCACAGAGGAGGGGCACAAAGGGGGGGTTTGGGGTGCAGGGGGGATTTTGGGGCGCCCTGGTCCCCCGAAACCTCAATTTTCCCCTCAATGAGCTTGGCTTGGTTAATTCTTTGGGGCGGTTTTGGGTGCGAGGGGGCAGTTTGGAGCACAACGGGGGCATTTCGAGGGGCAGGGGGGAAGTTTGGAGCGCAGCGAGAGGATTTGGGGTGCAGGGAGAGGATTCAGGGTGCCCCGTTCCTCCCCCCCCAAACCTCGATTTTCTCCTCGATGAGCTGCTTGGCGTGGTCGATCTGTTGCGGGGAGCCTCGGATGACGAAGAGCTTGAAGTTGGGGTCCCCGTTGGGGGGCAGCTGGCGGGAGATCTCGACGAAGGCCCCCGTCTGCTGGTTGATGGCCTTGACGTTCTCCCCGCCTGCGAGGAGGTTTTTTGGGGGGGGGGGGGCAGCGCCAGGGGAAGGGGTTTTGGGGGATTTTGAGGGGTGGGGGCTCTGGGTTGTGTCGTTTATTTATTTTTTGGGGTGCTCACCTCTGCCGATGACCAACCCGCATTTATGGGTGGGGATGGAGAAGGTCATTTCACCCCCGGGGGGGCCCCAAGTGCCCGCACCCCTCCCGCGCCCCCGCCCCCCAGGAGGCATCCCCGGTCCCGGGGGGCCGGGGGGGCCGCTCTGCGGGGGGAAGGGAGGCGTCAGGGGAGGGGGGGGGGAGGCCGTCACCCCCTTTTCGGGGCGCCCCGCCGCGGCCCCCCCCCTACCCGCAGGCTCTGCAGGAGGTCGTTGATGATGCGGGCGGCGTGCTCGCAGCGTTCGGGGGGGCCCATGATGTGAGCGATTTTCTCCGGCCCCGTCCCGTCATCTACATCAACAAAACATATTTAAGACTTGGGGGGGGGGCACCCCAAATCCTCTCCCCCCATTTAAATTAAAACTAGGCCCCCCTCAAACCTTGTTTAAACTGTATTCGCACGCCGGCGTCGTTCTGGATCTTCTTAATCATCTCCCCGCTGCGGCCGATAACGACGCCGACCGAATGCCGCGGCACCGGCACCTGAAGTGGGGGTCAGGAGGAAGTTGGGGGGCCCCCAGGGGGTGATTTTGGGGGTGCTGGGAGGGGAGGAACTCACATCGATGCCGCCGCCGAGGCGAGAACCGTATTCGTTGCGGTCACCGAAGCCGCCCTGGTCGCGCTCCCGCAGGATGTCCAGCACCATCTCGCAGGCTTGCTGCGAGATTTTGGGGGGCGGGGGGGTTATTTGGGGGGGCTAGGGGGTTATTTGGGGGGCTGGGAAGGTGATTCAGGGTGACTCAGCACGCAGAAGGTTGATTTGGGAGCACAGGGGGCAATTGGGGGGGCAGTTTAGGGGGCGGGAAGGGGTTTGGGGGGCAATCCAGGGGGTTTGGGGGGCAATTCAGGGGGTTTGGGGGGCAGAAAGGTGGTTTGGAGGAGGTTTGGGGGGCAGGAGGGTGGGTTTGGGGTGTTTTTGGGGCAATTGGGGTGGGTTTGGGAGGCAGGAAGGTGTTTTGGGGGCAGTTTGGGGTGCAGGAGGGTGGGTTTGGGGTGTTTTGGGGGCAGTTGGGGTGGGTTTGGGGTGTTTTTGGGGCCAATTGGGGTGGGTTTGGGGTGCAGGAGGGTGGGTTTGGGGTGTTCTGGGGGAAGTTGGGGTGGGTTTTGGGTGCAGGAGGGTGGGTTTAGAGTGTTTTTGGGGCAATTGGGGTGGGTTTGGGGTGTTTTGGGGGCAGTTGGGGTGGGTTTGGGGTGTTTTGGGGCAATTGGGGGTGGGTTTGGGGTGCAGGAAGGTGGGTTTGGGGTGTTTTGAGGGCAGTTGGGGTGGAGTTGGGGTGTTATGGGGCCAACTGGGGTGGGTTTGGGGTGCAGGAGGGTGGGTTTGGGGTGTTTTGGAGGCAGTTGGGGTGGGGTTGGGGTGCAGGAAGGTGGGTTTGGGGTGTTTTGAGGGCAGTTGGGGTGGAGTTGGGGTGTTATGGGGCCAACTGGGGTGGGTTTGGGGTGCAGGAGGGTGGGTTTGGGGTGTTTTGGGGGCAGTTGGGGTGGGGTTGGGGTGCAGGAGGGTGGGTTTGAGGGCAATTGAGGGAGTTTGGGGTGCAGGAAGGTGGGTTTGGGGTGTTTTGGGGGCAGTTGGGGTGGGTTTGGGGTACAGGAGAGTGGGTTTGGGGTGTTTTGGGGGCAGTCGGGTTGGGTTTGGGGTACAGGAGGGTGGGTTTGGGGTGTTTTGGGGGCAGTTGGGGTGGGTTTGGGGTGCAGGAGGGTGGGTTTGGGGTGGTCTGGGGGCAATTGAGGTGGGTTTGGGGTGTTCTGGAGGCAGTTGGGGTGTGTTTGGGGTGCAGGAGGGTGGGTTTGGGGTGTTTTGGGGGCAGTTGGGGTGGGTTTGGGCTACAGGAGAGTGGGTTTGGGGTGTTTTGGGGGCAGTCGGGGTGGGTTTGGGGTGCAGGAGGGTGGGTTTGGGGTGTTTTGGGGGCAGTTGGGGTGGGTTTGGGGTGCAGGAGAGTGGGTTTGGGGTGTTTTGGGGGCAGTCGGGGTGGGTTTGGGGTGCAGGAGGGTGGGTTTGGGGTGTTCTGGGGGCAGTTGGGGTGGGTTTGGGGTGTTCTGGGGCAATTGGGGGTGGGTTTGGGGTGCATTTGTGTTGCAGGGGGAGTTAGCACATCAGGGGTCAGTTTGGGGGGGCCGGGGGACAGTTGTGGGGCACGGTGGGGGTCAGTTTTGAGGCACAGGAGAGGTTTTTGGGGTGCAAGATTTTAGGGGGGCTCACCTGGACCTTGTAGGGGTCCCCGATAATCCGCAGGGGCTTGTCCACATTGGTGTTTTGGGACCCATCCTGGATCAGGATCATCTTCACCCCTGCTCGTTCCTAGAAAACGAGGCGAGTTTGAGGAGGTGGAAGGGGGGGGGCACCCCAAAAAGGGGGGGGGGTTAAGGGTGCGGGTTTTGGGGTACCTGGAGCTGTTTGATGGTCTCGCCGCCCTTGCCGATGACGAGCCCGGCTTTGCCGGCCGGGATCATGATCTCCTGCACTGTCCCGTTCTGGCCGTTGGCGTTGTCGTGGAACTGCCCCGGCGGCCCCCCCCGCCCCCGCGACACGATGTCGTCCAGCAGCACCTTGGCCTTCCTGGGGTTTGGGGGGGTGTTAGGGGGGGTCACGGTGAGGGTTTGGGGGGGCTACGGGAGAGGTTGAGGAGGTTTAGGGGGCCTACAGGGGAACTGGAGGGGGCTACGAGGACATTAGAAGGCATACAGGATGGTTTGGGGGGACTATGAGAATGTTTGGGGGGGCTACAAGAGAATTTGAGGAAGCTACAAGAACATTTGAAGGAATACAGGATGGTTTGGGGGGGGCTACAAGAATGTCTGGGGGGGCTACAAGAATGTTTGGCGGGGCTACAAAAGAATTTGAGGGAGCTACAAGGACATTTGAAGGAATACAAAATGGTTTGGGGGGGGCTACAAGAATGTCTGGGGGGGCTACAAGAATGTTTGGCGGGGCTACAAAAGAATTTGAGGGAGCTACAAGGACATTTGAAGGAATACAGGATGGTTTGGGGGGGCTATAAGAATGTTTGGAGGGGCTACAAGAGAATTTGAGAGCGCTACAAGGACATTTGAAGGAACACAGGATGGTTTGGGGGGGCTACAAGAATGTCTGGGGGGGCTACAAGAATGTTTGGCGGGGCTACAAGAGAATTTGAGGGAGCTACAAGGACATTTGAAGGAATACAGGATGGTTTGGGGGGGCTATGAGAATGTTTGGGGGGGCTACAAGAGAATTTGAGGAAGCTACAAGGACATTTGAAGGCATACGGGATGGTTGGGGGGGCTACAAGAACATTTGAATGTATACAGGATGGTTTGGGGGGGCTATGAGAATGTTTGGGGGGGCTACAAGAGAATTTGAGGGAGCTACAAGGACATTTGAAGGTATACGGGATGGTTTGGGGGGGCTATGAGAATGTCTGGGGGGGCTACAAGAGAATTTGAGGGAGCTACAAGGACATTTGAAGGAATACAGAATGGTTTGGGGGGGCTATGAGAATGTTTGGGGGGGCTACAAGAGAATTTGAGAGAGCTACAAGGACATTTGAAGGCATACGGGATGGTTGGGGGGGCTGTAAGAATGTTTGGGGGGCTACAAGAGAATTTAAGGGAGCTACAAGGACATTTGAAGGAATAGAGAATGGTTTGGGGGGGCTATGAGAATGTTTGGGGGGGCTACAAGAAAATTTGAGGGAGCTACAAGGACATTTGAAGGTATACGGGATGGTTTGGGGGGGCTATGAGAATGTCTGGGGGGGCTACAAGAGAATTTGAGGGAGCTACAAGGACATTTGAAGGAATACAGAATGGTTTGGGGGGGCTATGAGAATGTTTGGGGGGGCTACAAGAGAATTTGAGGGAGCTACAAGGACATTTGAAGGCATACAGGATGATTTGGGGGGGCTACAAGAATGTCTGGGGGGGCTACAAGAGAATTTGAGGGAGCTACAAGGACATTTGAAGGAATACAGAATGGTTTGGGGGGGCTACAAGAATGTTTGGGGGGGCTACAAGAGAATTTGAGGGAGCTACAAGGACATTTGAAGGAATACAGGATGGTTTGGGGGGGCTATGAGAATGTTTGGGGGGGCTACAAGAGAATTTAAGGGAGCTACAAGGACATTTGAAGGAATAGAGAATGGTTTGGGGGGGCTATGAGAAGGTTTGGGGGGGCTACAAGAGAATTTGAGGAAGCTACAAGGACATTTGAAGGAATACAAGATGGTTTGGGGGGGCTATGAGAATATTGGGGGGGCTACAGGAGATTTGGGGGGGCTACGGAGGAATTTGAAGACATACAAAATGGTTTGGGGGGGCTGCAGGGGAATTTGAGGGGGCTCTGAGGACATTTGAAGGTATACAGGATGGTTGCGGGGGGCTATGAGAACGTTTTGGGGGGTACACGGGATTTGAAGGCATACAGGATGGTTTGGGGGGGCTATTAGAACGTTTTGGGGGGCTACATGGGATTTGAAGGCATACAGGATGGTTTGGGGGGGCTGCGAGAATGTTTTGGGGGGACTATAGGAGATTTTGGGGGGGCTACATGGGATTTGAAGGCATACAGCATGTTTTGGGGGTTTATAAGGATGTTTGGGGGGGGCTACAGGGGATTTGGGGGAGCTACAAGGACATTGGAAGGCATACAGGATGGTTTGGGGGGGCAACAGGGGATTTGGGGGGCCTACAGGGGATTTGGGAAGTGATTTTGGGGGGCTTGGGAGGGGTTGTGGGGGGACCATGGGGGGTTTGGGGGGGCTACAGGGGATTTGGGGGGCTATAGGTGGCCTGGGGAGGGGTTTAGGGGGAGCTATAGGGGGGTTCAAGATGGTTTGGGGGGGGCACGGCAGGGTTTGGGGGGGGCTATAGGGGTTTTGGGGGGTCATGGGGGGAGTTTTGGGGGGGTCCTACTCACTGCACGGCCTCGGGGGACCCCGTGAGGGAGACGCTGCGCTCCGGCAGCCCGCCACTGTCTGCGGGGAAAAAGGGGGGGTCAGGGGGGGCCTGAACCCCCAAAACGGGGACCTGGACCCCCCCAGGGGAGAAACAGGGGCGGCCCTGAACCCCAAAACTGGGGCCTGACCCCCTCCCGGGGAGAAACGGGGGGCCCTGAACCCCAAAATGGGGGCCTGAACCCCCCGAAGGGGAGAAACTGGGGGGCCCTGAACCCCCAAACAGGGTCCGACCCCCCCAGAGAGAGAAACTGGGGGGCTCTGAACCCCCAAACAGGGTCTGACCCCCCCAGAGAGAGAAACTGGGGGGCCCTGAACCCCCAAACAGGGTCGGACCCCCCCCAGAGGGAGAAACTGGGGGGGCCTGAACCCCCAAACAGGGACCACCCCCCCAGAGGGAGGAATGGGGGGGCCTGACCCCCCCTCAACTCAGGAAAGTGGAGACTGGGACCCCAGAATTAACCCCCCCTTAATTAGATTAACCCCCCTTAATTAAGTTAACCCCCCCTTAATTAAGTTAACCCCCCCTTAATTAGATACCCTCCCTGACATAGGCAAGTGGGGGCTTGGACCCCAGAATTAATACCCCCCCCCAATTAGATTAAACCCCACTAATTAGATTAACCTCTTCTTAATTAGATTAAACCCCCCTTAATTAAACCTGATAATTAAGTCAACCACCTTAACTTCCCCTTAATCAGTTCAAACCCCCCTAATTAGATTCCCCCATTAACTACATTCTTCAATTAAACTACCCCCCAACTAATTGCACCCCCCCATAATTAGATTAACCCCCTAATTACATTAACCCCCAAATTAAATTATATATACTCTAAATTACCCCAACCAGATTAAACCCCTTAATTAACTTCACCAAACTGATTATCCCCTAATTACACCCTCTAATTAACTATATAAACTCACTCAAACTAAATCCCCTAAATTAATTACTACCCCCAATTATATTTCACCCCAAAATTAGATTGTTCCCTACAATTAATTACACCCCCCAACTCAATTAAGCCTAATTAATCCCCAATAACATCCCCAATTAAATTACCTTTCCAATTACGTGCTCTTAATTAGATTAACTCTCAATTAATTGCACCCAGAATTAACCCCCCACAATTAAGCACCCCCCCTCAAATTAACACCACCCCTAATTAAACTACCCTGAATTAACCTCAACTAACTACCTAATTACCCCTAATTAGTGAATTATCATCAACTTATCAACTAATTAACTCCCCACACCCCAGAAGGGGAGACCAGGACCCCCCAGAGGGGCTGGAGATCATTGAACCCCCCCCAATTTTTTGGGGGTGAGGAAATTGGGGTGCCCTGGGGGGGGGGAAATTGGGGTCCCCGGGGCGGGGGGGTGGATGTTGGGGTCCCCCCAGATCGGGGATGTGGGGGAAATAGGGGTCCCCAGAGAGGGGGGTCAGATATTGGGGTCCCCCTCAGCCCTTGGAGAGGGGAGATTGGGGTCCCTGGGGGTGGGGGGTGGGGTCAGATATTGGGGTCCCCCCCAGCCCTCGGAGTGGGGAAATTGGGGTTCCCAGGGAGGTCGGATCTTGGGGTTCCCCCCCTCATACCTGGTGAGATCTGCACTTTGCACCCCGAGTCCTGCTGGATCTTGTTGATCTGCTCCCCCCCGCGCCCGATGACTGAGGGGGGGGGGGGAAAAGCAACATTTGGGGGGGCTGCACCCCAAAACAACCCTCCCTGCACCCTGAAACACCCCTCTCACACCCCAAAACACCCCCCTGCACCCCAAAACACCCCCCTTCTGCCCCAAAACAAGCCCCTCTGCGCCCCAAATCCCTTCTTCAGCCCCACCCCCACCCCCGAACCCCCCCGCACCCCAAAATACACCCCCCTGCACCCCAAAATCCCTTCTCCCCCCCCCCACTCACTCAGTCCCACCATGCCGTCGGGGACCCGGTACTCCTCTGTCACCGTTGACCTGTGTGACACGGGGCGGGGGTTCAGGGCACCCCAAAACCTCTCTGCGCCCCCCCCCCCATATGCCCCTGCACCCCCAAACCCCCTCCAGGACCCCCAAACTCCTCTGCCCACCCCACCCCCCAAACCCCTCTCAGGATTCCTGACCTCCCCCCCCCAAGCCCCTCAAATTCCCCTTGCACCCCCAAACTGCCCCTGTACCTCCCCAAGCCCCCCCCAGGATTCCTGACCTCCCCCCAGCCCCCCAAATTCCCCTTGCACCCCCAAACCTCCCCAGAATCCCTGACCCCCTCCCCGCCACAGCCCCCCAAATTCCCCTTGCACCCCCAAACCTCCCCAAGATCCCCCAAGATCCTTCACCACCCCTAGCCCCCCAAATTCCCCTTGCCCCCCCCAAACTGCCCCTGCACCCCCAAACCCCCCTCAGGATCCCTGATGCCCCCCCACATTCCCCTTGCCCCCCCAAACTCACCGGGGCGGGGGGTGGATGGGTCCCAGCTGGCTCGGCAGCGCTGGGGGGGGAACCGAACCCCGTTATGGGGTGTAGACCCCTCCTCCAGCCCCCCCAAACCCCCCCAGCACCCCAACATCCCCCTCCTCGGCCCCCCCAAACCCCCCCAGCCCCCCAAAACCCCCCTTGGTACTCACAGTCTCCCTGTGTCGCCAGCTTTTTGCTCTCAGGCTGATCTGGGGGGGGTGGGGGGTGGGGAAGCATCGTTAGGGGCTCCCCCAAACGCACTTGCTGGGTTTGGGGGTGCCCCCCCCCTCGATTTTGGGGTTCCCCCCCCCTTACCGCCGTCCTCCAGCTGCCGTTTCTGCCCCCCGAAGCCGAAGTCGGGGGGCGCGTTGTTCACCGTCGTGCCCGCGTCCCCCCCAATCTTTGCTGCTATCTGAAAAAATGGGAAGAGGGGGTGTCCAGGGGGGACCCCAAAAACGGGGACCCCCCCCATAGTGCCACGGGGGGCACCCCAAAACCTCCCCAAGGGCTCCACCCCCCCCCAAATCACAAGCGGGCCCCAACCTCCCCCTCGCAGCCCCCCTAAATCACAAGGGGACCCCAAAATCTCCCCTTGGGTCCTAAACGAGGGGACCCTAAAAACCCATCAAGACCCCCCCTCCCAAATCACAAGGGAACCCCAAAAACTCATCAAGGCTCCTCCGGAATCACAGGGGACCCCAAAAAAGCCCATGGTCTCTCTCAAATCACAAGGGGATCCTCAAATCTCCCCATGGGCCTCAAACTGGGGGGACCCCAAAACCCCCCTGAATCACAGGACCCCCCCAAAAGCACTCGATGAGCCCCAAACCCCAATCAGGACCCCCCAAAAACCTCCTCAGGAGACCCATAGCGTCATGGGGGCCCCCCAAAACCCCTCAATGAACCCCAAACCCCCTCGATGAGCCCCAAACCCCAACCGGGGCCCCCCAAAACACCTCGATGAGCCCCAAACCCCAACCAGGTCCCCCCCAAACCTCCCCAGGAGTATCACAGCGTCGCGGGGCCCCCCCAAAAACCCCTCGATGAGCCCCAAATCACAGCAAGGCCCCCCAAAATCACATCCACCAACCCCTCCCCATAGCAGGGTCCCCCAAAATCCCCTCATGAGCCCCACTGGGTCACGGAGGCCCCCCCAAAACCTCTCTATGAGCCCCAAACCACAGCAGGGCCCCCCCAAAATCCCATCCATCAACACCGCCCCATAGCAAGGTCCCCCAAAATCCCCTCATGAGCCCCACTGGGTCACAGAGGCCCCCCCAAAACCTCTCTATGAGCCCCAAACCACAGCAGGGCCCCCCAAATTCACATCCTTCAGCCCCAAAGCACAGCAGGGGCCCCCCCAAAACTCCCTCACAAGCCCCTTAGTGTCTTAGTGCCCCCCCAAAACCCCTTCCTGAGCCCCACAGGGACATAGAGGGCCCCCCAAAGCCTCCCTTTGAGCCCCAAACCACAGCACCTCCCCCCAAAACCCCTGAGCCATAGGGGAGCCCCCCCAAAATCCCATCCTTCAGCCTCACAGCACAGCGAGGGCCCCCCCAAAACCTCCTTCTGAGTCCCAGAAGGTCACAGGGCCCCCCCGAATTCCCTCTATGAGCTCCTCACCACAGCAGAAGCCCCCCAGTAAGCTGCCCCCGCCCCCAAATCCAAACCAGAACCCCCCAAAAAGAGAAGGACACCCCCCAACCACTCTAAGACCCCCACTACCTGTATAGAACCCCCAAATAAGAAAGGACCCCCCCAAAAACCATTCCAATAGCCCCCCTCACCAGCAAAGAGGCGCCTCAATAAACCAAGACACCCCAAAACTACTCTAGGAGCACCCCAAATAGAAAAAAGCCCCCCCCAATCACTCCAAGACCCCCATTACCCGTACAGATCCCTCAAATAAGAGGAGAGCCCCCCAAAACCATTCCAATAGCCACCCCAACCAGCAAAGGGGCCCCTCAATAAGCCAGGAGCCCCCCCAAAACCACTCCAGGAGCCCCTCAAAAAGAGGAGGACCCCCCCCAACCACTCCAGGACCCCCACTACCTGTATAGACCCCCCAAATAAGAGGAGATTCCCCCAAAACCATTCCAATAGCCCCCCCTCCACTAGCAAAGGGACCCCTCAATAAGCCAGGACCCCCCAAAACGACTCCAGGAGCCCCCCTAATAAACCACTCCAGGACCCCCACTACCTGCATAGAACCCCCAAATAAGACGAGAGCCCCCCAAAACCATTCCAATACCACCTCCACCAGTAAAAAAGGCCCCTCAATAAGTCAAGACCCCCCCCAAACCACTCTAGGAGCACTCCAAAAAGAAAATGACCCCCCCAAACCACTCCAGGACCCCCCCTACCTGTATAGAGCCCCCAAATAAAAAGGGAACCCCTCAAAACCATTCCAACAGCTCCTTCCACCAGCAACGGGGCCCCAAATAAGAGGGGAGCCTCCCCCAACCACTCCAGGAGCCCCCCAAAAAGAGAAGAATCCCCCCCAACCACTCCAGGAGCCCCCCAAAAAGAGAAGAACCACCCCCAACCACTCCAGGGACCCCACTAGGTGTATAGAACCCCCAAATAAGAGGGTTAAAGGGGAATGGAAGGGGGGTTAAAGGGGGGGGTTTAAATAGGAACGGGGGGGGGGTGTTAAAGGGGAACGGGGGGGGGGGTTAAAGGGGAACGGGGGGGGGGTTAAAGGGGAACGGGGAGGGGGGTTAAGGGGGAACGGGGAGGAGGGGTTAAGGGGCATTCGGGGGTTAAGGGGACTTGGGGGGGCGGGACCTTACCGGGGGCGGGGTGGAGGGGAAGGGGACAGGGGGACCCCGGCTGCTCCTCCTCCCGCCCTCCCCGCCCCCCCCCTCACCTGCCGGGCTCGCTGCACCGCGTCGGCGAAGGCGTCTTTGCGGATGGCGCCGCCCGCCGACCCGCCGCCGCCTCCTCCTCCTCCTCCTCCGCCTCCTCCTCCTCCTCCCGCAGGCGGCGGCCCCGCGGCGCCCCCACCCCCCCCCGCCGCCGCCGCCGCCTCCACCACCTCCTCCTCCTGCTGCTGCTGCTCCTCCTCCCGCTGGCCCCCCCCCGGCGGAGGCGCTGGGGGCGGCGGGGGGGGCCCCTCCGGGCGGCCCGGCGGCGGCGGGAGGCGGCCCGGCGGGGCTGAACTCGGACATGGCGGCGGGACCGACCAGGCCGCGCTGCTCGCCGCGCGCGGGGCACGCTGGGAGCGCGGGGGGGGGCCAATGGCGAGAGAGGGGGGCGGGGCCCGAGGCGGGAGGAGGCCAATGGGAGGGGAGGACGGCGGGAAGGGGCGGGGCTAGGGGAGGGCGGCGGCCAATGGGGAGAGAGGGGGCGGGAGGAGAGGGGGGTGACGGGCAGAGAGCGGCGGCCAATGGGGAGAGAGGGCGGGAAGAAAGGGGGCGGGGCCAGAGCGGTGATTGACAGAGAATAAAGGCCATTAGGGAGAAAGGGCGGGAAGAAGGGGCGGGGCCGGAGCGGTGATTGGCAGGGAATAACAGCCAATGGGGAGAGAGGGCGGGAAGAAAGGGGCGGGGCCAGGACCTGATTGGCAGCCAATGAGGAGTGAGGGCGGGAAGAAAGGGGCGGGCCCAGAGCGGTGATTGGCGGCCAATGGGTAGAAAGGGCGAGGGGAAGTGGGCGTGGCTAGCGGGTGATTGACAGGGAACAACAGCAAATGGGTTCTGAGGGCGGGAAGAAAGGGGCGTGGCCAGGAGGTGACTGGCAGCCAATAGGCTGTGAGGGCGGGAAGAAAGGGGCGGGCAGAGGTGTGCCGTGTCTGGCTGGAGGGGGCGTGGTCACTTGGAGGGGGCGTGGTCACCGATAGGGGGCGTGGCCACTCGTAGGGGGCGTGGCCAGACGCGGTGTCGTCGGCTCGGGCGGCTCCGGAGCAGCGACAGCAACGGGGTGAGGTGGGGGGATTATGGGGCTGGGGGGCGATGGGGGCTCTGTGGGTTCTGTGGGGTGATAGGGGGCTCTATGGGGTGATGGAGCTGGGGGGCTCTATGGGGTGATAGGGCTGGGGGGCGATGGGGGGCTCTGTGGGGGCTGGGGGGCGATGGGGGGCTCTATGGGGTCTGTGGGGCTGTGGGGCGATGGGGGGCTCTATGGGGTCTGGGGGGCGATGGGGAGCTCTATGGGGTGATGGGGCTGGGGGGCGATGGGGGGCTCTATGGGGTCTGTGGGGCTATGGGGGGCTCTATGGGGTCTGGGGGGCGATGGGGGGCTCTATGGGGTCTGTGGGGCTATGGGGGGCTCTATGGGGTCTGGGGGGCGATGGGGGGCTCTATGGGGTCTGTGGGGCTATGGGGGGCTCTATGGGGTCTGGGGGGCGATGGGGGGCTCTATGGGGTGATGGGGCTGGGGGACGATGGGGGGCTCTATGGGGTCTGTGGGGCTATGGGGGGCTCTATGGGGTCTGGGGGGCGATGGGGGGCTCTATGGGGTCTGTGGGGCTATGGGGGGCTCTATGGGGTCTGGGGGGCGATGGGGGGCTCTATGGGGTCTGTGGGGCTGTGGGGCGATGGGGGGCTCTATGGGGTCTGGGGGGCGATGGGGGGCTCTATGGGGTGATGGGGCTGGGGGGCGATGGGGGGCTCTATGGGGTCTGTGGGGCAATGGGGGGCTCTATGGGGTGATGGGGCTGGGGGATGATGGGGGGCTCTTGGGGTCTGTGGGGTGATGGGGGGGATAGGGGGCTCTATGGGGTCTGGGGGGCGATGGGGCGATGGGGGACTCCATGGGGTCTGTGGGGTGATGGGGCTGGGGGGCGATGGGGGGCTCTATGGGGTAATGAGGATGGGGGGTGATGGGGGGCTCTGTGGGGTCTGTGGGGCGATGGGGGGCTCTATGGGGTGATATGAGGTCTTTGGGGCCCACAGCACTGTGGGGTGATGGAGCTGTGGGGCGATGGGGGACTCTATGGGGTCCGTGGGGCGATGTGGGGGCTCTGTGGGGTCTGTGGGGCTGGGGGGCAATGGGGCTGTGGGGCGTGGGGGGCTGTGGAGCCACGGAGTGACGTGGGGTGACGTGGGGTGATGGGGCCGTGAGTCTGTGGGGTCTGTGGGGCGATGGAGCTGTGGGGCCGTGGGGCGGTGTGGGGTGCAAGGCTGTGGGGTCCGTGGGGGTCTGTGGGGCTGCAGGCCGTGGGGCGATGTGGGTTCTGTGCATTCTGTGGGGGCTGTGGGGGCTGTGGGCTGTGGGGGCTGTGGGATGTGGGGCTGTGGGATGTGGGATATGGGGCTGTGGGTTATGGGGCTGTGGGATGTGGGGTGTGGGATATGTGGCTGTGGGATGTGGGGTGTGGGATAGGGGGCTGTGGGATATGGGATATGGGGCTGTGGGGTGTGGGATGTGGGTCTGTGGGATATGGGGCTGTGGGATGTGGGCTGTGGGATATGGGCTGTGGGATGTGGGGCTGTGGGATGTGGGGTGTGGGATGTGGGGTGTGGGATGTGGGGCTGTGGGATGTGGGGTGTGGGATGTGGGGTGTGGGATGTGGGGCTGTGGGATAGGGGCTGTGGGATGTGGGGCTGTGGGATGTGGGGCTGTGGGATATGGGATGTGGGGCTGTGGGATATGTGGCTGTGGGATGTGGGATGTGGGGCTGTGGGATATGGGATATGGGGCTGTGGGATGTGGGGCTGTGGGATGTGGGGCTGTGGGATGTGGGGCTGTGGGATGTGGGGTGTGGGATATGGGGCTGTGGGATAGGGGCCGTGGGCTGTGGAGTGTGGGGCTGTGGGATGTGGGGTTGTGGGGCTGTGGGGTGTGGGATAGGGGGCTGTGGGGTGTGGGATGTGGGGCTGTGGGGCTGTAGGATATGGGGCTGTGGGGTTGTGGGGCGTGGGGTGTGGGGGTGTGGGATATGGGGATGTGGGTCTGTGGGATATGGGTCTGTGGGATATGGGTCTGTGGGATGTGGGGCCGTGGGCTGTGGGATGTGGGGCCGTGGGCTGTGGGATATGGGGCCGTGGGGTGTGGGACAGGGGGCCGTGGGGCTGTGGGGCTGTGGGCTGTGGGGCTGTGGGGTGTGGGGTATGGGATATGGGATATGGGGCTGTGGGGTGTGGGGTGTGGGGCTGTGGGATATGGGGCTGTGGGGTGTGGGCTGTGGGGCTGGGGGGCTGTGGGGTGTGGGGCTATGGGATGTGGGTGTGGGATATGGGTCTGTGGGATATGGGTTTGTGGGATGTGGGGCTGTGGGATATGGGGTGTGGGATATGGGGCTGTGGGGTGTGGGGTGTGGGGATATGGGGCTGTGGGGTGTGGGGTGTGGGATGTGGGGCTGTGGGGCTGTAGGATATGGGGCTGTGGGGCTGTGGGCTGTGGGGGTGTGGGATATGGGGCTGTGGGGCTGTGGGCTGTGGGTCTGCGGGGTGTGGGGCTGTGGGGCTGTAGGATATGAGGCTGTGGGGCTGTAGGATATGAGGCTGTGGGGTGTGGGGCTGTGGGATATGGGGCTGTGGGGTGTGGGCTGTGGGGTGTGGGATATGGGGCGTGGGCTGTGGGGTGTGGGGATATGGGGCTGTGGGCTGTGGGGTGTGGGCTGTGGGGTGTGGGGCTCGGCGGGTCCCGCTGCGCCGTGGGGCGTGGGAGCCGCGTGGCTCCCTGATCGTTTCCAGCTGCAGCGCGGGGGCTCCGCAGGGGGAGCGACACCGCCCCACGGCCACCCCACGGCCGCCCCACAGCTGCCCCACAACCCATAGCTGCCCCACACCGCCCCACGGCCACCCCACGGCCCGTAGCTGCCCCACGGCCACCCCACACTGCCCCACGGCTGCCCCACGGCCCATAGCTGCCCCACGGCTGCCCCACGGCCGCCCCACAGCCCACAGCTGCCCCACACCAGCCCTATAGTTGCCCCCCAGCAGCCCCCCAGCCGCCCCACTGCACCTCACCGCCCCATAGCTGCCCCACGGCTGCCCCACACCACCCCACGGCCACCCCATAGTGGCTCCACAGCCGCCCCAGTGCACCTCACCGCCCCATAGCTGCCCCCCATCTGCCCCACGGCCGCAGCCCCCGCACCCCCCCAGCCTGGGACCCTCACTGGGCCCTACGCTGCGAGCCCCCAGCTGCCCCCCAACCGCCCCCGTCACCCCTCAGCTGCCCCCCAACTGCCCCTGTCACCCCCCCAGCTGCCCCCCAACCGCCCCCGTCACCCCTCAGCTGCCCCCCAACTGCCCCATCACCCCTCAGCTGCCCCCCAGCTGCCCCTGTCACCCCCCCCAGCTGCCCCCCAACTGCCCCTGTCACCCCCCCAGCTGCCCCCCAACCGCCCCCGTCACCCCTCAGCTGCCCCCCAGCTGCCCCTGTCACCCCCCAGCTGCCCCCCAACTGCCCCCGTCACCCCCCAGCTGCCCCCCAGCTGCCCCCGTCACCCCCCAGCTGCCCCCATCACCCCCCAGCTGCCCCCCAGCTGCCCCATCACCCATCAGCTGCCCCTCAGCTGCCCCCCAACTGCCCCCATCACGCCACAGCTGCCCCCCAACTGCCCCCATCACCCCCCAGCTGCCCCCCAGCTGCCCCCATCATGCCACAGCTGCCCCCCAACTGCCCCCATCACCCCCCAACTGCCCCCATCACCCCCCAGCTGCCCCCCAGCTGCCCCCCAACTGCCCCCATCACTCCCCAGCTGCCCCCCAACTGCCCCCATCACCCCCCAGCTGCCCCCCATCACCCCCCAGCTGCCCCCATCACCCCCCAGCTGCCCCTGTCACCCCCCAGCTGCCCCCCAACTGCCCCCATCACCCCCCAGCTGCCCCCCAACTGCCCCCAACTGCCCCCTCGTCCCCCCAGCTGCCCCCCAACTGCCCCCATCACCCCTCAGCTGCCCCTCAGCTGCCCCCCAACTGCCCCCATCACCCCCCAGCTGCCCCCCAACTGCCCCATCACCCCCCAGCTGCCCCCCAACTGCCCCCAACTGCCCCCTCGTCCCCCCAGCTGCCACCCAACTGCCCCCATCACCCCTCAGCTGCCCCTCAGCTGCCCCCCAACTGCCCCCATCACCCCCCAGCTGCCCCCCAACTGCCCCATCACCCCCCAGCTGCCCCCCAACTGCCCCATCACCCCTCAGCTGCCCCCCAACTGCCCCCAACTGCCCCCTCGTCCCCCCAGCTGCCACCCAACTGCCCCCATCACCCCTCAGCTGCCCCTCAGCTGCCCCCCAACTGCCCCCATCACCCCCCAGCTGCCCCCCAACTGCCCCATCACCCCCCAGCTGCCCCCCAACTGCCCCATCACCCCTCAGCTGCCCCCCA
The DNA here is from genome assembly GCF_032191515.1 of Phaenicophaeus curvirostris. Taxonomy (NCBI): domain Eukaryota; kingdom Metazoa; phylum Chordata; class Aves; order Cuculiformes; family Cuculidae; genus Phaenicophaeus; species Phaenicophaeus curvirostris. The sequence goes on from NW_027206933.1 coordinate 21,190, forward strand.
ACTGCCCCCAACTGCCCCCTCGTCCCCCCAGCTGCCACCCAACTGCCCCCATCACCCCTCAGCTGCCCCTCAGCTGCCCCCCAACTGCCCCCATCACCCCCCAGCTGCCCCCCAACTGCCCCATCACCCCCCAGCTGCCCCCCAACTGCCCCATCACCCCTCAGCTGCCACTCAGCTGCCCCCCAACTGCCCCCATCACGCCACAGCTGCCCCCCAACTGCCCCCGTCACCCCTCAGCTGCCACTCAGCTGCCCCCATCACCCCCCAGCTGCCCCCCTCACCCCTCAGTTGCCCTCCAGCTGCCCCCCAACTGCCCTGTCACCCCTCAGCTGCCACTCAGCTGCCCCCCAACTGCCCCCATCACCCCCCAGCTGCCCCCCAACTGCCCCATCACCCTTCAGCTGCCCCTCAGCTGCCCCCCAACTGCCCCCATCACCCCCCAGCTGCCCCCCAGCTGCCCCCCTCACCCCTCAGTTGCCCCCCAGCTGCCCCCCAACTGCCCTGTCACCCCGCAGCTGCCTCTCAACTGCCCCCCAACTGCCCCCATCACCCCCCTAGCTGCCCCCTAACTGCCCCCTCACCCCTCCAGCTGCCCCTCCTGTCCCCCCGGGGTGCTGGGGGGGGTTCTGTCGTGCCCCCCCTGACCCGCGTCCCCCCCAGCCCGGGGCGGCCATGGCCCAGGTGCTGCCCACGGACACCCTGCCAGGTGAGTCTGGGGGGGCCCTGGTCCCATGGGGGGGGGGGTCCCATGGGGGGAGGTCCTTGGGGTCCCATGGGGTGTCCCTGGTCCTATAGGAGTTGGGATTCCCATGTTAGGGGGTCCCTGGGTCCCATGGTGGGGGGGGGGTCTCTGGTCCCCTTAGGGGTTGGAGGTACTGGGGGGGGTCTCATATAGGGTCCCTAGCACCTATAGGAGCTGGGGTCCCAATGGAGGAGATTGTATAGAGGGTCCCTGGTCCCTTAGAGGTTGGAGGTGCTGGGTGGGGGGTCTCATAGAGGGTCTCTGGCACCTATAGGGGCTGGGGTCCCTATGGAGAGGACCCTATAGAGGGTCCCTGGTCCCTTAGGGGTTGGAGGTCCTGGGGGGGGGTCCCATAGAGGGTCCCTGGCACCTATAGGGGCTGGAGTCCCAATGGAGGGGATCCTATAGAGGGTCCCTGGTCCCTTAGGGGTTGGAGGTCCTTGGGGGGGTCCCATAGAGGGTCCCTGGTCCCTATAGGGGCTGGGGTCCCAATGGAGAGGATCTTATAGAGGGTCCCTGGTCCCTTAGGGGCTGGGGTCCCAATGGAGGGGATTCTATAGAGGGTCTCTGGTCCCTTAGGGGTTGGAGGTCCTGGGTGGGGGGTCCCATAGAGGGTCTCTGGTCCCTTAGGGGCTGGGGTCCCATTGGAGAGGATCCTATAGAGGGTCCCTGGTCCCTTAGGGGTTGGAGGTTCTCGGGGGGGGTCCCATAGAGGGTCCCTGGTCCCTATAGGGGCTGGGGTCCCAATGGAGGGGGTCCTGTGGAGGGTCTCTGGTCCCTTAGGAGTTGGAGGTTCTCAGGAGGGTCCCATAGAGGGTCCGTGGTCCCCATAGGGGCTGTGGGTCCTAATGGAGAGGATCTTATGGAGGGTCCCTGGTCCCTTAGGGGCTGGGGTCCCAATGGAGGGGATTCTATAGAGGGTCTCTGGTCCCTTAGGGGTTGGAGGTCCTGGGTGGGGGGTCTCATAGAGGGTCCCTGGCACCTATAGGGGCTGGAGTCCCAATGGAGAAGATCCTATAGAGGGTCCCTGGTCCCTTAGGGGTTGGAGGTCCTGGTGGGGGTCCCATAGAGGGTTCCTGGTCCCTATAGGGGCTGGGGTCCTAATGGAGAGGATCTTATGGAGAGTCCCTGGTCCCTTAGGGGCTGGGGTCCCAATGGAGGGGATTCTATAGAGGGTCCCTGGTCCCTTAGGGGTTGGAGGTCCTGGGTGGGGGGTCTCATAGAGGGTCCCTGGTCCCTATAGGGGCTGTGGGTCCCGGGGGGGGGTCCCAGTGGGTCTGTGGGTGCCGACGGTTGTCGCGAGGGGCTGTGTGGGCGCAGGGCGGGGGCCGGGCTCGGCGCGCTATTCCCCGGAGACGGCGTACGGCTTCCGCCTGGACCTGGGCTTCCTGGGCTACGTGGAGGCCATCGAGCAGGGCCTGACGCTGCGGCGCGTGCCCCTGAGCCGCCGGCGCCACCGCGCGTCCTGGGCCGCCCAGCACCCCCCGCCCCACGGCGAGAGGGCCCCGCGGCGCAGCCTGGACGACCAGGGAGCCATCCCAGCGATGGGATCGAGGGCATCGATGGGGTCACTGACGCCAACGGTGGGATCGGTGACACCAACGATGGGATCAACGACATCGATGGGATCGGTGACGCCAACGATGGAGTCGGTGACGCCAACGATGGAGTCAGTGACGCCAACGAAGGGAGCGGCGATGCCAACGATGGGATCGGTGACGCCAACGATGGGATCAATGACATCGATGGGGTCACTGACGTCAACGATGGAATTGGTGACGCCAACAATGGAGTCGGTGACGCCAACAAAGGGATCGGTGGCGCCAACGATGGAGTCAGTGATGCCAATGATGGAGTCGGTGGCGCCAGCGATGGGATCAATGACACCAATGGGGTTGGTGACACCAACAATGGGGTCACTGACGCCAATAATGGGATCGGTGACGCCAATGATGGAGTCAGTGATGCCAATGATGGAATCGGTGGTGCCAGCGATGGGATCAATGACACCAATGGGGTCAGTGACGCCAACAATGGAGTCGGTGACGCCAATGATGGGATCAGTGACACCAAAAATGGCATCAATGACACCAATGGGGTCGGTGACGCCAATGAAGGGATCAATGACGCCAACGATGGGATCAGTGACACCAACAATGGGATCAATGACATCGATGGGGTCGGTGACACCAATGATGGGGTCACCGATGCCAATAATGGGATCGGTGATGCCAACGATGGAGTCGGTGACGCCAACGAAGGGATCGGTGACACCAACAATGGAATCAGTGATGTCAACGATGGGATCAATGACGCCAACGATGAGATTGGTGACGCCAGGGATGGGATCAATGACACCGATGGTGTCGGCGACGCCGACGATGGCCCCGGGGCCAGCGCCGGCCCCGCGGATGCCAGCGCCGGGCTCGCCGGTGACCCCGCTGGAGCCGGCGCTGCCGCCGTCGTGGCCGCTGCGGGCGGTGCGGGAGCAGATGGCGGCGGCGCTGGGGCGGCTGCGGGAGCTGGAGGAGCAGGCGCGGGCGCTGCCGGAGCTGCGCCGGAGCCTGGAGCGGCTGCAGGAGGAGAAGCGGTTGCTCCTGGCCCGGCTGCGGCGCGGGGACGGCTGCCGATGCCGATGTCGCTGCGGCTGCCCCTGCGGATGCCACCGGCTCGGTGGCTCCGGCACCGATGGCAGCTCCGGCATCAGCTCCGGCACCGATGGCGGCTCCGGCATCGGCTCCGGCACCGATGGTGGCTCCAGTATTGGCTCCGGCACCGATGGCGCCTCCAGCATTGGCTTTGGCACCGATGGCAGCTCCGGCATCAGCTCCGGCACCGATGGCGGCTCCGGCATCGGCTCCGGCACCGATGGTGGCTCCAGTATTGGCTTCGGCACCGATGGCGGCTCCGGCACCGATGGTGGCTCCGGCATCGGCTCCGGCACCGATGGTGGCTCCAGCATTGGCTTCGGCACCGATGGCGCCTCCAGCATTGGCTTTGGCACCGATGGCGGCTCCGGCATCAGCTCCGGCACCGATGGCGCCTCCGGCATCAGCTCCAGCGTCTCCGCCATCGATTCCGGCACCGGCACCAGTGTCAGCTCTGGCATCGCCGGCACCGGCTCCGACACCGGCTCCGGCATCTCCGTATCTGGCTCCGGCATCAGCTCTGGTGCCACCACCAACCCCCTGGATCCGGCTCCGGTATCGGCTCCGGTGTCCCTAGACCCGGGTCGGGTGTCCCCGGCGCTGCCACCGGGAACTTGGGGGGCACGGGGGACACTGGGGGGGTCACTGAGAGACTTGGGGGGGCACAGGGAGATGGGGGGACTTGGGGGGCACAGGGGAGATGGGGGGACTTGGGGGGCACAGGGGAGATGGGGGGACTTGGGGGTCACTGAGAGACTTGGGGGGCACAGGGGGAAGGGGGGACTTGGGGGGCACAGAGAGATGGGGGGTGCAGGGGGAAGGAGGAGGATTTGGGGGTCACTGAAAGATGGGGGGGACTTGAGGGGCACAGGGGAGATGGGGGGGACTTGGGGGGCACTGAGAGACTTGGGGGGCACAGAGAGATGGGGGGACTTGGGCGTCACAAGGGAGATGGGGGGACTTGGGGGCACAGGGGGAAGGGGGAACTTGGGGGGCGCAGGGGAGATGGGGGGACTTGGGGGGCACTGAGAGACTTGGGGGGCACAGAGAGATGGGGGGTGCAGGGGGAAGGGGGAGGATTTGGGGGTCACTGAGGGATGGGGGGACTTGGGGGTCACTGAGAGACTTGGGGGCGCAGGGGAAGGGGGAGGATTTGGGGGTCACTGAGAGATGGGGGGGACTGGGGGGTCGCGGGGGGAAGGAGGGGGGAACTTGGGGGGCACAGAGAGACATGGGGGACTTGGGGGGCACTGAGAGACTTGGGGGTCACAAGGGAGATGGGGGGACTTGGGGGGCACAGGGGGAGGGGGGGAACTTGGGGGGCACAGGGGGGACCTGGGGGGCACAGAGGGAAGGGGGGGGACTTGGGGGTCACAAACAGGCTGGGAAAGGGGGGACCTGGGGGGCAATGAGGAGAAAATGGGGCCCGGGGGTGGGGGTGGGAGGGGGACAGGGGCTCCTTGCACACGCGTGTGCGACACACGTGGGCTTTTCCCCCCCCCTCCCCCCCCTCCCCCCCCCCCCCAGACTCGCCGGGGCCGTGACGTCCCGTGACGTCCCGTGATGCTGAACACCCCCCCCCCCCCCAATAACAGCAGCTCCGTGACCCACGGCCCGGGGGGTCCCCGGGGGGGGTCCAGGGGGTCCCGGGGGGGGAAAGAAAGAGCCGGGACGGGTGGAAAAAAAATAAATAGTGTGTATTTAGCGTGTGCCGAGAGCCGGGGGGCTGCGGGGAGGGAGGGACCCCCCCGGAGGGACACCCCCCCCCCCCCCGCAAAGGCCACTTGTGGGGCGCATTCACAGTTTTTGGTTTAAAAAAAGATGGGGACACGCGACACGGGGACACACGGGACATGGGGACATGTGACACGGGGACATGTGACACAGGGACACGCATGACACGGGGACATGTGACACAGGGACATGTGACACGGGGACACGCGTGACACGGGGACATGTGACACGGGGACATGTGACACGGGGACATGTGACACGGGGACACGCGTGACACGGGGACATGTGACACGGGGACATGTGACACGGGGACGTGACACAGGGACATGTGACACAGGGACATGTGACACGGGGACACGCGTGACATGGGGACATGTGACACGGGGACACGCGTGACACGGGGACATGTGACACGGGGACAGACAGCAGGACATGGGGACACATGGGGACATGGCAGGACATGGGGACACACGTGACATGGGAACACGTGACACGGGGACAGACAGTGGGACATGGGGACACACGTCATGTCATGGGGACATGGGGACACGTGACATGGAGACACGCGTGACATGGGGACAGACAGCGGGACATGGGGACACGGCAGGACATGGGGACACGGCAGGACATGGGGACACGTGACACAGGGACATACGTGACATGGGGACAGACAGCAGGACGTGGGGGGACACATCATGACATGGGGACATGGTAGGACATGGGGCCACGTGACACAGGGACAGACAGCAGGACGTGGGGACAGTCATGACATGGGGACATGTAACACAGGGACATGTGATATGGGAACACATGTGACAAGGGGACACGGCAGGACATGGGGACACGGCAGGACATGGGGACACACGACATGGGGACACGTGACACGGACATACATGACATGGGGACACAGCAGGACATGGAGACACGTGACATAGGGACACGCAACATGGGGACACACGTGACACAGGGACAGACAGTGGGACATGGGGACACGCGACACGGGGACACACGTGACAGGGACAGACAGCGGGACATGGGGACACACGTCATGACATGGGGACACACAACATGGGGACACGCGACATGAGGACACACGTGACATAGGGACAGAGCAGGATGTGGGGACACATGACATGGGGACATGGCAGGACATGGGGACATGTGACACGGGGACACACGACACGAGGACACACGGCGTGACGTGGGGACACACGTGACATGGGGACAGGGTGACACGGGGACACACCCACCACGTCGTGGCCACCCGTAAGCGTGTGTGGGCGCGCGGGGCAGCCCAAGGTGGCGCTCGACACGCGTGGCCACGTGTGATCACGTGTGATCACGAAGAGACGTGTATGAGCACGTACGGCCACGTATCATCACGTATGGACCGTGTGTGACCACGTATGGTCACCTGTGGCCATATATGATCATGTATGGTCACGTATCATCATGTATGAACAGTGTGTGACCACGTATGGTCACCTATGGCCACATATGATCACGTATGGCCACGTATCATCACGTATGGACCGTGTGTGACCACGTATGGTCACCTATGGCCACGTGTGATCATGTATGGTCACGTATCATCACGTATGAACCGTGTGTGACCACGTATGGTCACCTATGGCCACATATGATCACGTATGGCCACGTATCATCACGTATGGACCGTGTGTGACCACGTATGGTCACCTATGGCCACGTGTGATCATGTATGGTCACGTATCATCACGTATGAACCGTGTGTGACCACGTATGGTCACCTATGGCCATATATGATCACGTATGGCCACGTATCATCACGTATGGACCATGTGTGACCACGTATGGTCACCTATGGCCACATATGATCACGTACGGCCACGTATCATCACGTATGAACCGTGTGTGACCACGTATGGTGGCCATATATGATCATGTATGGTCACGTATCATCACGTATGAACCATGTGTGACCACGTATGGTCACCTATGGCCATGTGTGATCATGTATGGCCACGTATCATCACATATGAACCGTGTGTGACCATGTATGATCACCTATGGCCACGTATCATCACGTACGGCCACGTATCATCACGTATGAACCATGTGTGACCACGTATGGTCACCTATGGCCATATATGATCACGTATGGCCACGTATCATCACGTATGAACCATGTGTGACCATGTATGATCACATATGGCCACGTATCATCACATATGGCCACGTATCATCACATATGAACCATGTGTGGCCATATATGATCACATATGGCCACGTATCATCACGTATGAACCATGTGTGACCACGTATGATCACATATGGACACATATGATCACATATGGCCACGTATCATCACGTATGAACCGTGTGTGACCACGTATGATCACATATGGACACATATGATCACATATGGCCACGTATCATCACATATGAACTGTGTGTGACCACGTATGATCACATATGGACACATATGAACTATGTGTGTGACAACATATGATCACGTATGGCCACAAATCATCATGTATGGCCGTGCATGATCACGTATGGCCACGTATAGCCACGTATGATCACGTATAGCCACGTATGATCACGTATAGCCACGTATCATCCCGTATGGCCACGTATGGTCACATATGGCCACATGTAACTGTGTGCGGCCATGTACGCGGCCACATATGATCACGTATGGCCACGTATGTTCACGTATGGCCCCATATGACCATGTAGGGGCCACATGTGATCACATATGGGCCCCATATGATCATGTATGGCCCCATATGATCACGTATGGGCTACATGTGATCACGTATGGCCCCATATGATCATGTATGGCCCCATATGATCACGTATGGGCTACATGTGATCACGTATGGCCCCATATGATTAAGCGTGGGCCACATGTGATCACGTATGGCCCCATATGATCACGTATGGCCCCATATGATCACGTATGGCCCCATATGATCATGTATGGGCCCCATACGATCACGTGTAGGCCACGTGATCACGTGCGGCCCCACGTGGCACCGGGCTGGTCACGCGTGCGGGCGCAGGGACACGCGTGTGGGGCAGAGCTGCCTCCCCAACACCCCTCCCCCCCCCCCAAAGCCTCAGGCCACGTCGTCCTCCAGGCTCACAGGTTGGTGCTGGGGGGGGGGGGAGAAGTGGAGTGAGAGCCCTGCCCCATAGATCCCCTGCCCCATAGATCCCTCACCCCATAGATCCCCCTCCCCATAGATCCCCAGCCCCATAGATCCCTCACCCCATACATCCCCCTCCCCATAGATCCCCCACCCCATAGATCCCTCTCCCCATAGATCCCCCTCCCCATAGATCCCCTGCCCCATAGCCCCCCTCTCCAGCCCCATAGCCCCCTCCCCAGCCCCCCCCCAGCCCCATAGCTCCCTCTCCAGCCCCATAGCCCCCCCCGGATCCCCCAGCCCCATAGCCCCCTCCCCAGCCCCATAGACCCCCCTTCCTGCCCCAGAGCCCCCCTCTCCAGTCCCATAGCCCCCCCTGGATCCCCAGTCCCATAGCCCCCCTTTCCAGCCCCACAGCCCCCTCCCCCCCCAGCCCCATACCCCCCTCCCCAGCCCCCCCCAGCCCCATAGCCCCCCTCTCCAGCCCCCCATAGCCCCCTCCCCAGCCCCCCCAGCCCCATAGCCCCCCTCTCCAGCCCCATACCCCCCTCCCCAGCCCCCCCCAGCCTCATAGCCTCCTTCCCCAGCCCCATAGCCCTCTCCCCAGCCCCCCCAGCCCCATAGCCCCCTCTCCAGCCCCATACCCCCCTCCCCAGCCCCCCCAGCCCCATAGCCCCCCTCTCCAGCCCCCCCCAGCCCCATAGCCCCCTCTCCAGCCCCATACCCCCCTCCCCAGCCCCCCCAGCCCCATAGCCCCCCCTCTCCAGCCCCACAGCCCCCTCCCCAGCCCCCCCCAGCCCCATAGCCCCCCTCTCCAGCCCCATAGCCCCCCTCCCGGGCCCCCTCCTCACCGTGGGGCGGCCGAGCCCCCCTCCCCAGCCCAGGGCTGCCCCCTCTCCCCATTTCTGGTAGACGGGGTTCCCGAAGCTGATGGAGTTTGTGCTGCGGCGACGCCAGCTCTGCCAGAGCCCGCGGGCCCCCAGCGCCCCCCCCAGCAGCACCAGCGCTGCGGGGACACGCGTCAGGGGGCGGCCACGAGACCCCCCCCCTCGTCTGACCCCCCAGATCCCCCCCTTTTGGAACCCCCTCCCCCTCCATCCTGGGACCCCCCCCATTCTGAACCCCATCTCCCCCCAGTTTGGGATCCCCCCATCCTCCCCTTTTGGACCCCCCCCCATCCTGGGACCCCCCCATTCTGACCCCCATCTCCCCTTTTGGAACCCCCCCCCTTTCTGGGACCCCCCCATTCTGACCCCCATCTCCTCCCAGTTTGGGATCCCCCCATCCTGGGACCCCCCCACTCTGACCCCCATCTCCATTTTGAACCCCCCCACCCCATTCTGGGACCCCCCCATTCTGATCCCCGTCTCCCCCCAGTTTGGGATCCCCCCAATCCTGGGACCCCCCCACTCTGACCCCCATCTCCTCCCAGTTTGGACCCCCCACCCATTCTGGGACCCCCCCCCATTCTGAACCCCATCTCCCCCCAGTTTGGGATCCCCCCATCCTCCCCTTTTGGACCCCCCCCCCCCCCATCCTGGGACCCCCCGTCTGACCCCCATCCCCCCTTTTAGGACCCCCCTGCTTCTGACCTCCACGCCCGCCCATTTTGGGACCCCCCCTCATTCTGACCCCCAAATCCCCCCCATTCTAAGATCCCCCCCATACTGGGACACCCCCCCCCCCAAATTTTGGGTCCCCCCAAACCTACCCACAGCCAGGACGACCGCGAGCGCCCTCAGCCCCGTCCGACTCCCCACGGCGCCTGTGGGGCCTGCGGGAGAGGGGGACGTGGGGGGGATGTGGGGGGGGATGTGGGGCTTGGGATGTGGGGCTGGATGAGCCATGGGGTGGGATGTGGGGTGGGATATGGGGCTGGATGAGCCATGGGGTGGGATGTGGGGTGGGATATGGGGCTGGATGAGCCGTGGGGTGGGATGTGGGGCTGGGATATGGGGCTGGATGAGCCGTGGGGCTGGATGTGGGGCTGGATGAGCCGTGGGGTGGGATGTGGGGTGGGATATGGGGCTGGATGAGCCATGGGGTGGGATATGGGGCTGGATATGGGGCTGGAGGAGCCGTGGGGTGGGATGTGGGGCTGGGATGTGGGGCTGGATGAGCCGTGGGGTGGGATGTGGGGCTGGGATATGGGGCTGGATGAGCCATGGGGTGGGATATGGGGCTGGATGAGCCGTGGGGTGGGATGTGGGGCTGGGATATGGGGCTGGATGAGCCGTGGGGTGGGATGTGGGGCTGGATGAGCCGTGGGGTGGGATGTGGGGCTGGATATGGGGCTGGATGAGCCGTGGGGTGGGATGTGGGGCTGGATGAGCCGTGGGGTGGGATGTGGGGCTGGATATGGGGCTGGATGAGCCGTGGGGTGGGATGTGGGGCTGGATATGGGGCTGGATGAGCCGTGGGGTGGGATGTGGGGCTGGGATGTGGGGCTGGATGAGCCCTGGGGTGGGATGTGGGGCTGGGATGTGGGGCTGGATGAGCCCTGGGGTGGGATGTGGGGCAGAGCAGAGCTGTGGGGCCAGTACCTGTAGTGGAGTTGCCAGCAAGGCTGGTGCTGGAGTTACTGGAGTTACTGGAGTTACTGGAGTTACTGGAGTTACTGGAGTTACTGGAGTTACTGGAGTTACTGGAGTTACTGGAGTTGCTGGAGTTACTGGAGTTACTGGTGGTGCCGGAGGCTGCGTCCATCGGGGCTGGGGCCGAGGGGTCTGGGGGGAGAGAGAGGGGGGTTGGGGGGGGGGAGTTGGGGGGCACGTTTTGGGGTGCTGAGGGGGTTTGGGGTGCGGGGGGGGGTTGTTGTGGGGGGTTTGGGGGGGCTGGGGGGGCAGGGGTGGGGGTTGGGAGTTCAGGGAGTTTAGGGGGGGCAGGATTTGAGGGTATAGGGGGGTCGGGGTTTGGGGGTTCAGGATCTGGGGGTTCGGGGGTGCAGGATTTGGGGGTTTGGGGGTGCAGGATCTGGGGGCTCGGGGGGGTCAGCATCTGGGAGTTTAGGGGGTTCAGAATCTGGGGGTTTGGGGGTTCAGGATCTGAGAGTTTAGGGGTGCAGGATTTGGGGGTTCAGGATCTAGGAGTTTAGGGGGTGCAGGCTGTGGGGGTTCGGGGGTTCAGGGGGTGGGGGTTCGGGGGTGCAGGATGTGGGGGTTCGGGGGGTGCAGGATGTGGGGGTTCGGGGGGTTCAGGATCTGGGGGGTTGAGGGCGTCAGGATCTGGGGGTTTAGTGAATGCAGGATCTGAGAATTTAGGGGGTGCAGGATTTGGGGGTTTGGGGAGGTGCGGGCTGTGGGGATTCGGGGTGCAGGCTGTGGGGGTTCGGGGGTGAAGGATCTGGGGGTTCAGGGGTGCAGGATCTGGGGGTTCAGGGGTGCAGGCTGTGGGGGTTCGGGGGGTGTGGGGGTTTGGGGGTTCAGGCTGTGGGGGTTCAGGGGTTCAGGCTGTGGGGGTTCATGGTGTGGGGGTTCAGGGGGTTCATGGTGTGGGGGTTCAGGGGTGCAGGCTGCGGTGGTTCGGGGGTGCAGGATCTGGGGGTTCGGGGGTTCAGGCTGTGGGGGTTCGGGGGTGCAGGATCTGGGGGTTCAGGGGTTCAGGCTGTGGGGGTTCGGGGGCTGTGGGGGTTCGGGGGTGCAGGATCTGGGGGTTCAGGGGTGCAGGATCTGGGGGTTTGGGGGGTGTGGGGGTTCGGGGGTGCAGGCTGTGGGGGTTCGGGGGGTGTGGGGGTTCGGGGGTGCAGGCTGTGGGGGTTCAGGGGTTCAGGCTGTGGGGGTTCATGGTGTGGGGGTTCGGGGGGTTCAGCATGTGGGGGTTCAGGGGGTTCATGGTGTGGGGGTTCAGGGGTGCAGGCTGTGGGGGTTCGGGGGGTGTGGGGGTTCGGGGGTGCAGGATCTGGGGGTTCAGGGGTTCAGGCTGTGGGGGTTCGGGGGGTGTGGGGGTTCGGGGGTGCAGGCTGTGGGGGTTCGGGGGGTGTGGGGGTTCGGGGATTCAGGCTGTGGGGGTTCGGGGGGTGTGGGGGTTCGGGGGTTCGGGCTGTGGGGGTTCGGGGGGTGTGGGGGTTCAGGGGTTCAGGCTGTGGGGGTTCAGGGGGTGTGGGGGTTCGGGGGTTCAGGCTGTGGGGGTTCGGGGGGTGTGGGGGTTTGGGGGTTCGGGCTGTGGGGTTCGGGGGGTGTGGGGGTTCGGGGGTGCAGGATCTGGGGGTTCGGGGGGTGTGGGGGTTCAGGGGTTCGGGCTGTGGGGGTTCGGGGGGTGTGGGGGTTCGGGGGTTCAGGCTGTGGGGGTTCGGGGGGTGTGGGGGTTCGGGGGTGCAGGCTGCGGGGGTGCAGGATCTGGGGGTTCAGGGGTGCAGGCTGTGGGGGTTCGGGGGGTGTGGGGGTTTGGGGGTTCAGGCTGTGGGGGTTCAGGGGTGCAGGATCTGGGGGTTCAGGGGTGCAGGCTGTGGGGGTTCGGGGGGTGTGGGGGTTCGGGGGTTCAGGCTGTGGGGGTTCGGGGGGTGTGGGGGTTCAGGGGTGCAGGCTGTGGGGGTTCGGGGGGTGTGGGGGTTCGGGGGTTCAGGCTGTGGGGGTTCAGGGGTGCAGGATCTGGGGGTTCAGGGGTGCAGGCTGTGGGGGTTCGGGGGGTGTGGGGGTTCGGGGGTGCAGGATCTGGGGGTTCAGGGGTGCAGGCTGTGGGGGTTCGGGGGGTGTGGGGGTTCGGGGGTTTGGGCTGTGGGGGTTCGGGGGTGCAGGATCTGGGGGTTTGGGGGTTCAGGCTGTGGGGGTTCGGGGGCTGTGGGGGTTCGGGGGTGCAGACTGTGGGGGTTCGGGGGGTGTGGGGGTTCGGGGGTTCAGGCTGTGGGGGTTCGGGGGGTGTGGGGGTTCGGGGGTTCAGGCTGTGGGGGTTCGGGAGTGTGGGGGTTCGGGGGTTCGGGCTGTGGGGGTTCGGGGGTGCAGGATCTGGGGGTTCAGGGGTTCAGGCTGTGGGGGTTCGGGGGGTGTGGGGGTTCGGGGGTGCAGGCTGCGGGGGTTCGGGGGGTGTGGGGGTTCGGGGGGTGTGGGGGTTCGGGCTGTGGGGTTCGGGGGGTACCTGGGGCGCAGGCTCCGTCGGGGCGCAGTTGGTGCCGGTCGGCGCAGGCGCAGGAGAAGCCGGGGGGGCCGGGGGCCGCCAGGCACAGGTAGGAGCAGGCGCCGGGGGGGCAGCGCGGGGGGGCTGCACCCAGAGGGGTCACCCGGGAACGGGAACGGGATTGGGATTGGGATTAGAAACAGGGATTATAGGAATGGGGTCAGGGCGGGGATCGGGAGCAGGATTGGGAACAGGAGTGGGATCAGGAATGGGATCAGGGTGAGGATTGGGGTCAGGAGTGGGATCAGGGTGGGGATTGGGATCAGGATTGGGATTAGGAATGGGATTGGGATCAGGATTGGGAACAGGAATGGGATTGGGATTAGGAATGGGATCAAAATTAGGATCAGGGTGAGGATTGGGATCAGGATTGGGAACAGGAATGGGTCAGGATTAGCAATAGAATCACAGAATCACAGAATAACCAGGTTGGAAGAGACCCACCGGATCACCGAGTCCAACCGTTCCTACCAAACACTAAACCATATCCCTCAGCACCTCGTCCACCCGTGCCTTAAACACCTCCAGGGAAGGTGACTCAACCACCTCCCTGGGCAGCCTGTTCCAGTGCCCAATGACCCTTTCTGTAAAGAATTTTTTCCTAACGTCTAGCCTAAACCTCCCCTGGCGGAGCTTAAAGCCATTCCCTCTTGTCCTGTCCCCTGTCACTTGGGAGAAGAGGCCAGCACCCTCCTCTCTACAACGTCCTTTCAAGTAGTTGTAGAGAGCAATGAGGTCACCCCTCAGCCTCCTCTTCTCCAGGCTAAACAACCCCAGCTCTCTCAGCCGCTCCTCATAAGGCCTGTTCTCCAGCCCTTTCACCAGCTTTGTTGCTCTTCTCTGGACTCTCTCCAGAGCCTCAACATCCTTCTTGTGGTGAGGGGCCCAGAACTGAACACAGGATTCGAGGAGCGGTCTCACCAGTGCCGAGTACAGAGGGAGGATAACCTCCCTGGACCTGCTGGTCACGCCGTTTCTGATACAAGCCAAGATGCCATTGGCCTTCTTGGCCACCTGGGCCACTGCTGGCTCATATTCAGTCGGCTGTCAACCAACACACCCAGGTCCCTCTCCTCCAGGCAGCTTTCTAGACAGACTTCTCCCAGTCTGTAGCACTGCATAGGGTTGTTGTGCCCCAAGTGCAGGACCCGGCATTTGGCCTTGTTAAACCTCATCCCATTGGACTCAGCCCAGCGGTCCAGCCTGTTCAGATCCCTTTGCAGAGCCTCCCGACCCTCCAGCAGATCGACACTTCCACCCAGCTTAGTGTCGTCCACAAACTTGCTCAGGGTGCACTCGATGCCTTCATCCAGATCATTGATGAAGACATTGAACAGGGCTGGACCCAGCAATAGGATCAGGGTGAGGGTCAGGAATAGGATTGAGATCAGGAATGGGATTAGGAATGGGATCAGGGTGGCGATCGGGATCAGAATTGGTATCAGGAGTGGGATTGGGATCAGGATTGGGATTAGGAATGGGATTGGGAACAGGAATGGGATCAGAGTGAGGATTGTGAGCAGGATTGGGGTCAGGAAGGGGATTGGGATTAGGAAGGGGATCAGGAATGGGATCAGGGTGAGGATTGGGATCAGGAGTGGGATTGGGATCAGGAATGGGGATTAGGAATGGGATCAGAGTGAGGATTGTGAGCAGGATCAGGAACAGGATTAGAAATGAGGATTAGGAATGGGATCAGGGTGGGGATTGGGATCAGGATTGGGGTCAGGAATGGGATTGGGATTAAGAAGAGGATCAGGAATGGTATCAGGCTGAGGATTGGGATCAGGAGTGGGATTGGGATCAGGAATGGGATTAGGAATGGGATCAGGGTGAGGATTGTGAGCAGGATCAGGAACAGGATTAGAAATGAGGATTAGGAATGGGATCAGGATTGGGATCAGGAATGGGATTGGGATTAAGGAGGGGATCAGGAATGGGATCAGGGTGAGGATTGGGATCAGGATTGGGAACAGGAATGGGATCGGGATTAGGAATGGGATCAGGATGAGACTCAGGATTGGGATCAGGAATGGGATCGGGATTAGGACTGGGATCAGGGTGAGGATTTAGGATCAGGATTGGGATCAGGATGAGGATGAGGATGAGGATTGGGATCAGGAATGAGATTGGGAAGGGGATCAGGAGTGGGATCAGGGTGAGGATTTGGATCAGGATTGGGAACAGGAATGGGATTGGGATTAGGAATGGGATCAGGATGAGACTCAGGATTGGGATCAGGAGTGGGATTGGGATTAGGACTGGGATCAGGGTGAGGATTTGGATCAGGATCGGGATCAGGATCGGGAAGGGGATCGGGAAGGGGATCGGGACGAGGCCGGGGCGGGGGGGTCCGTACCTGGGGGCTGGCGCAGCGGGTGCATCAGGACGAGCCCCTGGGGGGCGGGCAGCCCCCCCACCTCGGTGCGGGGCTCGGCGCTCGCCCGCGTCCCCACACTGCCCACCCAGCGCCCCAGAGCGTCCGTCCAGAAGAGAGAGTCCTGGGGGGGACACGGCGGACGGGGGTGACCCGGGGGGACGGGGGGACGCGGGGACAGGGGGACACAGGGGGGGATGGGGGGACAGGGGGACACAGGGGGACACAGGGGGACAGGGGGACACAGGGGGACACGGGGGGACACAGGGGGACACAGGGGGATGGGGGGGGACAGGGGGACATGGGGGGACAGGGGGACACGGGGGGACAGGGTGGGCAGGGGGACACGGGGACAGGGGGACACAGGGGTATGGGGGGGACAGGGGGACATGGGGGGACAGGGGGACACGGGGGGATGGGGGGACAGGGGGACATGGGGGGACGGGGGGACACGGGGACAGGGGGACACAGGGGGATGGGTGGGACAGGGGGACATGGGGGGACGGGGGGACACGGGGGGATGGGGGGATGGGGGGACAGGGGGACATGGGGGGACGGGGGGACACGGGGACAGGGGGACACAGGGGGACACAGGGGGATGGGGGGGACAGGGGGACATGGGGGGACGGGGGGACACGGGGACAGGGGGACACAGGGGGACACAGGGGGATGGGTGGGACAGGGGGACATGGGGGGACGGGGGGACACGGGGACAGGGGGACACAGGGGGACACAGGGGGATGGGTGGGACAGGGGGACATGGGGGGACGGGGGGACACGGGGGGATGGGGGGACAGGGGGACATGGGGGGACGGGGGGACACGGGGACAGGGGGACACAGGGGGACACAGGGGGATGGGGGGGACAGGGGGACATGGGGGGACGGGGGGACACGGGGGGACAGAGGGACACGGGGACAGGGGGACACAGGGGGACACAGGGGGATGGGGGGACAGGGGGACATGGGGGGACAGGGGGACACGGGGGGACAGGGGGGGCAGGGGCACACGGGGACAGGGGGACACAGGGGGATGGGGGGGGCAGGGGGACATGGGGGGACAGGGGGACACGGGGGGATGGGGGGACAGGGGGACATGGGGGGGACAGGGAGGGATGGGGGGACACAGGGGATGGGCGTGACCTGGGGGGACAGGGGGACACGGGGGGACAGGGGGACAGGGGGACACAGGGGGATGGGGGGACACGGGGGGATGGGGGGACATGGGGGGACGGGGGGACAGGGGGACACAGGGGGATGGGGGGACGGGGGACATGGGGGGGACAGGGAGGGATGGGGGGACACGGGGGATGGGGGGACACATGAGGGGACGGGAACATACGGGAACATGGGGACACAGGGGGACACGGGGGGACACAGGGGGGATGGGGGGACACAGGGGGACACAGGGGTCACGGGGACACAGGGGGGACACAGGGGGACACGGGGGGACACAGGGGGATGGGGGGACAGGGGGACACAGGGGGTCACGGGGGGACACATGAGGGATGGGAACATGGGGGGACAGGGGGACACAGGGACATGGGGGGACACGAGGGGGACAAGGGGGATGTGGGGTGTCCCGTGGGGACAGGGGGGACATGGGGAGGTGTCCTGTGGGGATTGGGGGGACACAGGAGTGTCCTGGGGGGACAGGGGGGGACATGGGGGACACAGGGGTGTCCTGTGGGGACAAGGGGGACAAGGGGGGACAGGGGGGGCACATTGGGGTGTCCTGTTTCAACTGGAGGGGGAACATTGGGGTGTCCTGCGGGAATGGGGGGGGGGACGGGGGGACACAGGTGGACATGGGGGTGTCCTGTGTCAATGGGGGGGGGGGACATGGGGAGACATGGGGGTGTCCAGTGAGAATGGGGGGGGGACACAGGGGGACATGGGGGTGTCTGGGAGAATGGGGGGGACAGGGGGGTGTCTGTGGGAATGGGGGGGACATGGAGGGACATGGGGGGGGACATGGGGGTGTCCTGTGGGGACAAGGGGGACAGGGAGGCACATTGGGGTGTCCTGTGTCAATTGGGGGGGGACATGGGGGACATGGGGGTGTCCAGTGAGAATGGGGGGGACACGGGTGTCCTGGCGGGAGTTGGGGGGACATGGGAGGACAGGGGGGGGGACATGGGGGTGTCCTGTGGGGGACAAGGGGGACATAGGGGGACACAGGGGCACATTGGGGTGTCCTGTGGGAATGGGGGGGGGGGGGACATGGGGGGACATTGGGGTGTCCAGTGAGATTGGGGGGGGACACAGGGGGACATGGGGGTGTCCTGTGTCAATGGGGGGGGGGATGGGGGGACATTGGGGTGTCAGTGAGAATGGGGGGGGACAGGGGGGGTCTCTGACCTGGAAGACGGCGAGGGCCGAGGGGTGCGGGAGCTTGGAGGCGTCCGCCAGCAGCGTCCGGCGCCGGCGCCCGTCCACGTCCACGGCCGAGAGCGCGTGGAGCCGCGAGTCCGCCCAGTACAGCCGCTGCGCCGCCACGTCTGGGGGGACTGGGGTCACTGGGGGGCACGGGGGGCACTGGGGGCAGCAGGGGACTGGGATCCACCGGCACAGCGGGATCCACCGGACGCACTGGGATCCATCAGGCATACTGGGAGGTACTGGGAGGTACTGGGATCCACCGGGCACACTGGGAGATACTGGGAGGTACTGGGATGCACCAGACACACTGGGATCCACTGGGATCCACCGGACACACTGGGATCCACCAGGCACACTGGGAGATACTGGAGGTACTGGGATCCACCAGACACACTGGGATCCACCAGGCATACTGGGAGATGCTGGGAGGTACTGGGATGCACTGGGCACATTGGGATCCACCAGGCATACTGGAGGAGGTACTTGGGATTGCACTGGGATCCACTGGACACACTGGGATCCACCAGGCACACTGGGAGATACTGGGAGGTTCTGGGAGGTACTGGGATCCACAGCAACGCTGGGATCCACCAGGCATACTGGGAGATACTGGGAGGTACTGGGATGCACTGGACACACTGGGATCCACCAGACATACTGGGAGATACTGGGATCAACCGGACACACTGGGATCCACCAGGCACACTGGGAGATACTGGGAGGTACTGGGATGCACTGGACACACTGGGATCCACCAGGCATACTGGGAGGCACTGGGATCCACTGGGATCCACCAGGCATACTGGGAGGTACTGGGATCAACCGGACACACTGGGATCCACCAGGCATACTGGGAGGTACTGGGAGGTACTGGGATCCACCAGGCATACTGGGAGGTACTGGGATCCAAGCCAGACACACTGGGATCCACCAGGCATACGGGGAGGTACTGGGATCCACCAGACACACTGGGAATCACAGGGACACTGGGATCCACCAGGCATAGTGGGAGGTACTGGGATCCCCCCAGACACACTGGGATCTACCAGACATACTGGGAGATGCTGGGAGGTACTGGGATCCACCAGACACACCGGGAACCACAGCGACACTGGGATCCACCAGGCATACTGGGAGGTACTGGGATCCACTGGGCACACTGGGATCCACCAGGCATACTGGGACACACTGGGATCCACCAGGCACACCAGGAACCACAGGGACACTGGGATCCACCAGGCATACTGGGAGGTACTGGGATACACAGGGACACTGGGATCCATTGGGACGTACTGGGTTGTACTGGGACACACTAGGATCTACCAGGATACTGGGATCCACTGGGACGCACTGGGAGGTACTGGGATCCACTGGACACGGTGGGATACAGAGGGACACTGGGATGTACTGGGACCCACCAGGGCACCTTGGGATGCACTGGACACTGGGATCCACTGGGATCCACTGGGATGCAGTGGGGACCCACCAGGCACCTTGGGATGCACCCGGACACACCGGGATGCATCAGGACACACTGGGCTGTACTGGGACGGACCGGGACCCCACTGGGATGTACTGGGATGTACTGGGAGGGGGCCGGCGGGGGCTCACCCAGCGCGATCCCGCTGGGCCACTCGACGCCCTCGGTGACCAGCGCGGAGGGCTCGGAGCCGTCCATCCCGCTCTTGGCGATCCGGGGGCTGGCGCCCCAGTCCGACCAGTACATGTAACTGGGAGGGAGCGCGGCGCCGCTCCTCACCCCCTTAGCCCATCCCGATCCCTGATCCCGATCCCATTATCCCAGCCCACTCCCCAATCCCATTATCCCATTTTCCCATCCCACTCCCTGACCCCATTATCCCTTTTTCCCATTATCCATCCCACTCCCAATCCCATTATCTCATTTTCCCACTCCCCAATCCCATTATTCCATTATCCCACTTTCCCATCCTACTCTCAACCCCATTATCCCGTATTCCCATTATCCCACTCCCAAACCTGTTATCCCATTTTCCCATTATCCCATATTCCAATTACCCCATCCCAATCCCATTATCCCACTATCCCATCCCACTCCCAATCCCAATCCCATTATCCCATCCCACTCCCAATCCCATTATCCTATTTTCCCATCATCCCATTATCCCACCCCAATCCCATCATCCCATTTTCCCATCATCCCATATTCCCATTATCCCATCCCACTCCCCAATCCCATTATCCCATCATCCCATATTCCCATTATCCCACTTTCCCATCATCCCATATTCCCATTATCCCATCCCACTCCCCAATCCCATTATCCCATCCCACTCCCCAATCCCATTATCCCATTATCCCACCTTCCCATCATCCCATATTCCCATTATCCCATCCCACTCTCCAATCCCATTATCCCATCATCCCATATTCCCATTATCCCACTTTCTCATCATCCCATTATCCCACTCCCCAATCCCATTATCCCATTTTCCCATTATCCCATATTCCCATTACCCCATCCCAATCCCATTATCCCATTATCCCATCACACTCCCAATCCCATCATCCCATATTCCCATCATCCCACCTCAATCCCATTACCCCATATTCCCATCATCCCATTATCCCACCCCAATCCCATCATCCCATTTTCCCATCATCCCATATTCCCATTATCCCATCCCACTCCCCAATCCCATTATCCCATCATCCCATATTCCCATTATCCCATCCCACTCCCCAATCCCATTATCCCATTATCCCACCTTCCCATCATCCCATATTCCCATTATCCCACTTTCTCATCATCCCATTATCCCACTCCCCAATCCCATTATCCCATTTTCCCATTATCCCATATTCCCATTACCCCATCCCAATCCCATTATCCCATTATCCCACCCCAATCCCATCATCCCATTTTCCCATCATCCCATATTCCCATCATCCCATTTTATCCCATTATCCCATCCCACTCCCAAATCCCATTATCCCATTATCTCATCCCACTCCCTATCCCATTATCCCATCATCCCATCATCCCATTATCCCACTCCCCAATCCCATCATCCCACATTCCCGTTATCCCATATTCCCATCATCCCACATTCCCATCATCCCACATTCCCATCATCCCATATTCCCATCATCCCACATTCCCATCATCCCACATTCCCATTATCCCATATTCCCATCATCCCATATTCCCATTATCCCATATTCCCATCATCCCATATTCCCATTATCCCACCTCAATCCCATTATCCCATCATCCCATCATCCCATTATCCCACTCCCCAATCCCATCATCCCACATTCCCGTTATCCCATATTCCCATCATCCCACATTCCCATCATCCCACATTCCCATCATCCCATATTCCCATCATCCCACATTCCCATCATCCCACATTCCCATCATCCCACATTCCCATCATCCCATATTCCCATCATCCCATATTCCCATTATCCCACCTCAATCCCATTATCCCATCATCCCATCATCCCATTATCCCACTCCCCAATCCCATCATCCCACATTCCCGTTATCCCACATTCCCATCGTTATCCCGCGGGTTATCCCCCTGGGGTACCCGTGCAGGGGGTCGAGGGCGATGCCGTGGGGGACGCTGCCGCGCTGGCGCAGGAGGGTTTTCCGGCGTTTTCCGTCGGCGCTGGCCACGCCGATGCCCCCGCCCCGCGACTCCGTCCAGTACACGTTCCCGTGGATCCAGTCGACGGCCACGCCGTCCGGCACCCACGGCCCCGTGCCCAGCACCGGCTCCGGCTCCCCCCGGCTCCCCAGCCACCACCTGCGGCAACCGAGGGGTTAACCGCACCGGGGGGGGGGGTCCTAGACGGGGATTTGGGGGGGTCCTGGGGGTCCTAGAGTGGTCTCGGGGGGTCCTGGGGGTCCCAGGGTGGTTTTGGGGGAGGTCCTGAGGGTCCTAGAGTGGTTTTCGGGGGGTCCTGGGGGTCCTAGAGTGGTTTTAGGGTGGTCCTGGGGGCCCCAGGGTGGTTTGAGGGGGTCCTAGGAGGGGATTTGGGGGCCCTAGGGTGGGTTTTGGGGGGGTCCTGGGGGTCCTAGAGTGGTTTAGGGGGGTTCTGGGGGTCCCAGGATGGTTTTTGGGGGGTCCTGGGGGTCTCAGTGTGGTTTTGGGGGGTCCTGGGGGTCCTAG
Source organism: Phaenicophaeus curvirostris (assembly GCF_032191515.1). NCBI lineage: Eukaryota > Metazoa > Chordata > Aves > Cuculiformes > Cuculidae > Phaenicophaeus > Phaenicophaeus curvirostris. The sequence continues at coordinate 43,474 of NW_027206933.1, forward strand.
AGTGGTTTTAGGGGGGTCCTGGGGGCCCCAGGGTGGTTTGAGGGGGTCTTAGGAGGGGATTTGGGGGCCCTAGGGTGGGTTTTGGGGGGGTCCTGGGGGTCCTAGAGTGGTTTAGGGGGGTTCTGGGGGCCCCAGGATGGTTTTTGGGGGGTCCTGGGGGTCTCAGTGTGGTTTTGGGGGGGTCCTGGGGGTCCTAGAGTGGTTTTAGGGTGGTCCTGGGGGCCCCAGGGTGGTTTGAGGGGGTCCTAGGAGGGGATTTGGGGGCCCTAGGGTGGGTTTTGGGGGGGTCCTGGGGGTCCTAGAGTGGTTTAGGGGGGTTCTGGGGGCCCCAGGATGGTTTTTGGGGGGTCCTGGGCGTCTCAGTGTGGTTTTGGGGGGGTCCTGGGGGTCCTAGAGTGGTTTTAGGGGGTCCTGGGGGCCCCAGGGTGGGTTTTGGAGGGGTCCTGGGGGTCCTAGAGTGGTTTCAGGGGGTCCTGGGGGTCCCAGGGTGGTTTTGGGGGAGGTACTGAGGGTCCTAGAGTGGTTTTGGGGGGGTCCTGGGGGTCCTAGAGTGGTTTTAGGGGGGGTCCTGGGGGCCACAGTGTGGTTTTAGGGGGTCCTGGGGGCCCCAGTGTGGTTTGGGGGGGTCCTAGACGGGGGGTGGGGGAACCAGGGTGGTCTGGGGGGGAGTTGGGGGTCTCAGTGTCGCTTTGGGGGGGACCTGGGGGGAATTTGGGGGCCCCAGGGCGGGTTTTGGGGGGGTCCTGGGGGTCCCAGTGTGGTTTGGGGGAGACTGAGGGGGAGGCTAGGGGATCTCAGGGTGGGTTTCAGGGGGGTCCTGGGGGTCCTAGAGTGGTCTCGGGGGGTCCTGGGGGTCCCAGGGTGGTTTTGGGGGAGGTCCTGAGGGTCCTAGAGTGGTTTTAGGGGGGTCCTGGGGGTCCTAGAGTGGTTTTGGGGGGGTCCTGGGGGTCACAGTGTGGTTTTAGGGGGTCCTGGGGGCCCCAGTGTGGTTTGGGGGGGTCCTAGAGGAGGGGGGACGACACAGGGTGGTCTGCGGGGGGAGTTAGGGGTCTCAGTGTGGCTTTGGGGGGGACCTGGGGGGAATTTGGGGGCCCCAGGGTGGGTTTTGGGGGGGTCCTGGGGGTCCTAGAGTGGTTTTAGGGGGTCCTGGGGGCCCCACTGTGGTTTGGGGGGATCCTAGGAGGGGATTTGGGGGCCCTAGGGTGGGTTTTGGGGGGGTCCTGGGGGTCCTAGAGTGGTTTGGGGGGGTCCTGGGGGTCCTAGAGTGGTTTGGGGGAGACTGAGGGGGAGGTTAGGGGACCTCAGGGTGGGTTTTGGGGGGGTCCTGGGGGTCCTAGAGTGGTTTGGGGGGGTCCTGGGAGCCCCAGTGTGGTTTGGGGGGTCCTCGGGGGGAATTTGGGGGTCCCAGGATGATTTGAGGGGGGGGTCCTAAGTGGGTTTTGGGGGTTCCTGGGGTGGGTTTTTGGGGTTCCAGTATGATTTGGGGGGGGGGGAGGTGACCTAGGGAGGTCTGGGGGGGGTCCTAGGGATGTTTGGGGGGGGGTCCTAGAGAGGTTTGGGGGGTTCCTGGGTGGGTTTGGGGATTCCCAGTGTGATTTAGAGGGGTCCCAGGATGACTTGGGGGGGGTCCTAGGGAGGTTTGGGGGGGTCCTGGGTGGGTTTGGGGGTTCCCAGTGTGATTTAGGGGGGTCCCGGGATGACTTGGGGGGTCCTAGGGAGGTTTGGGGGGGTCCTGGGTGGGTTTGGGGGTTCCCAGTGTGATTTAGGGGGGTCCCCGGATGACTTGGGGGGGGTCCTAGGGAGGTTTGGGGGGTCCTAGGGATGTTTGGGGGGGTCCTAGGGAGGTTTGGGGGGTTCCCAGTGTGATTTAGGGGGGTCCTAGGGATGTTTGGGGGGGTCCTAGGGAGGTTTGGGGGGGTCCTGGGTGGGTTTGAGGGTTCCCAGTGTGATTTAGGGGGGTCCCAGGATGACTTGGGGGGGGTCCTAGGGAGGTTTGGGGGGGCCTTAGGGAGGCTGGGGGGGCTCCTAGGGAGGCGTGGGGGTTTTGGGGGGCCCCCCCCGGTGTTTTTGGGGTGCCCTCACCGGTAGATGCGGTGCTGGGAGGCGTCAGCCCAGTACACGGCTCCGCGGGCGACGTCGGCGTCGAGCCCCCCGGCGTGTTTGAGGGGGGCCAGAAGGATTTGGGGGGGCCCCTCGCCCCCCAACCCCGGCAGCGGCAGCCGGGTCAGCGAATCCCTCGTCGAGACCAGCAGCGCGGCGGGGGGGGCTGCGGCACGAGAGGCTGAACCCCAAAACCGCGACGCACCCCGAAACCCCCAAAAACCACCCTGCAACCCCAATAACCAACCCTAACGGCACCCCAAAAACCACCCCCAACACCCTCAAACCGCACCAGCGCCCCAAAATCTACCCCGAACCCCACCAGCGCCCCAAAAATCCACCCCAACCCCCACCCCCGCACCCCAAAAACCAAACCTAACCCCCCCAATCCACACCAGCACCTCAAAAACCAACCCTAAACCCCCACCGGCACCCCAAAAACCAACCCTAAACCCCTCCAATCCACACCAGCACCCCAAATACCACCCCCAACACCCTCAAACCGCACCAGCACCCCAAAATCTACCCCAAACCCCACCAGCACCCCAAAAATCAGCCCAAACCCCACTGGCACCCCAAAACCCACCCTAAACACCCCCTAAACCCCACTGGTACCCCAAAACCTACCCTAAACCCTACTGGCACCCCAAAACTCCCCCCCAGAACCCACTGGCACCCCAAAACCTACTCTCAAACCCAACTAGCACCCCAAAACTCCCCCCAACACCTCCCAGACCCCACCGGAACCCCAAAACCCCCCCAACCCCCCCCCCAAATCCGCACCAGCACCTCAAAACCCACCCTAACCCCCCCTCAATCCACACGAGCACCTCAAAACCCCCCCAAGGACCCCCCCAACACCCCAAAAACCCCCCTGACCCCCCCTCAATCCACATCAGCACCCCAAAACTGCTCCCCGGCCCTCTCCAAAGCCCCCCAGCACCCCAAAACCCATCCTAACCCCTCCCTCAATCCACACAAGCACCCCAAAAGCCCCTCCAAGGACCCCCCCAACACCCCAAAACCCACCCTAACCCCCCCTCAATCCACACAAGCACCCCAAAACCCCCCGCCAAGGACACCCCAACACCCCAAAACCCACACTAAACCCCCCCTCAATCCACATGAGCACCCCAAAACCCCCCCCAAGGACACCCCAACACCCCAAAACCCACCCTACCCCCTGCCTCAATCCACACCAGCACCCCAAAACCCACCCTAACCCCCCATCAATCCACATCAGCACCCCAAAACACCCCCCCAAGGACCCCCCTAACCCCCCCAGCACCCCAAAACCCACCCTATCCCCCCCTCAATCCACATCAGCACCCCAAAACACCCCCCCAAGGACCCCCCCAACCCCCCCAGCACCCCAAAACCCACCCTAACCCCCCCTCAATCCACACGAGCACCCCAAAACACCCCCCCAAGGACACCCCAACCCCCCCAGCACCCCAAAACCCACCCTATCCCCCCCTCAATCCACACAAGCACCCCAAAACACCCCCCCAAGGACCCCCCCAACCCCCCCAGCACCCCAAAACCCACCCTATCCCCCCCTCAATCCACACGAGCACCCCAAAACACCCCCCCAAGGACCCCCCCAACCCCCCCAGCACCCCAAAACCCACTCCAACGCCCCCCCCCGAGCAGAATTGGGGAGCAGGGGGGGGTCACTCACGGGGGGCGTGGCAGGCGCCGGTTTCGGGGTGCAGCGTGTACCCCTCAGCGCACTCGCAGCTGAAGCTGCCGGGGAGGTTGCGGCAGCGCTGGCTGCAGCTGCGGGGGTCGTCGCACTCGTCGATGTCTGGGGGGGCAGGGGGGGCCCTGAGAGGGGGACGAGGGTCCTGGGGGGGGGGTCAAGGGGGTCCCAGGGGGGTTTAAGAGGGTCCCATGGAGGGGTTGGGGGTGTCCCATGGGGGGTTAAGGGGGTCCCAGGGAGGGTCAGGGGTCCCATGGAGGGGTTGGGGGTTCCCTGAGAGGGGGATGAGGGTCCTGGGAGGGGTAATAGGGGCTTGGGGGGGTCAAGGGGGTCCCGTGGGGGGGGTTAAGGGGTCCCATAGAGGGGTTGGGGGTGTCCCATGAGGGGTTAAGCGGGTCCCAGGGGGGTTAAGCGGGTCCCAGGGTGGGTCAGGGGTCCCATGGTGGGGGTCAGGGGGTCCCTGAGAGGGGGATGAGGGTCCTGGGGAGGGGTAATAGGGGCTTGGGGGGGTCAAGGGGGTCCCAGGGGGGTTTAAGAGGGTCCCATAGAGGGGTTGGGGGTGTCCCATGAGGGGTTAAGGGGGTCCCAGGGGGGTTAAGGGGGTCCCAGGGTGGGTCAGGGGTCCCATGGTGGGGGTCAGGGGGTCCCTGAGAGGGGGATGAGGGTCCTGGGGGTGGGGGGTAAAAGGGGCTTGGGGGGGTCAAGGGGGTCCCGGGGGGGGGGTTAAGGGGTCCCATAGAGGGGTTGGGGGTGTCCCATGAGGGGTTAAGGGGGTCCCAGGGTGGGTCAGGGGTCCCATGGTGGGGGTCAGGGGGTCCCTGAGAGGGGGATGAGGGTCCTGGGGGGGTAATAGGGGCTTGGGGGGGGGGTCAAGGGGGTCCCAGGGGGGTTTAAGGGGGTCCCAGGGTGGGTCAGGGGTCCCATGGAGGGGGTCAGGGGGTCCCTGAGAGGGGGATGAGGGTCCTGGGGGTGGGGGGTAAAAGGGGCTTGGGGGGGTCAAGGGGGTCCCGTGGGGGGGGTTAAGGGGTCCCATAGAGGGGTTGGGGGTGTCCCATGGGGGGTTAAGGGGGGACCAGGGAGGGTCAAGGGTCCTATGGAGGGGTTGGGGGGGGTCCCAGGGTGGGTCAGGGGTCCCATGGAGGGGGTCAGGGGGTCCCTGAGAGGGGGATGAGGGTCCTGGGGGGGGCGGGGTAATAGGGGCTTGGGGGGGTCAAGGGGGTCCCAGGGGGGTTTAAGGGGGTCCCAGGGTGGGTCAGGGGTTCCATGGAGGGGTTGGGGGTTCCCTGAGAGGGGGATGAGGGTCCTGGGGGGGGTAATAGGGGCTTGGGGGGGTCAAGGGGGTCCCGTGGGGGGGGTTAAGGGGTCCCATAGAGGGGTTGGGGGTGTCCCATGAGGGGTTAAGGGGGTCCCAGGGGGGTTTAAGGGGGTCCCAGGGTAGGTTAGGGGTCCCATGGTGGGGGTCAGGGGGTCCCTGAGAGGGGGATGAGGGTCCTGGGGGGGGTAAAAGGGGCTTGGGGGGGTCAAGGGGGTCCCAGGGGGGTTTAAGGGGGTCCCAGGGTGGGTCAAGGGTCCCATGGAGGGGTTGGGGGGGTCCCAGGGAGGGTCAGGGGTCCCATGGTGGGGTTGGAGGGTCCCTGAGAGGGGGACGAGGGTCCTGGGGGGGGTAATAGGGGCTTGGGGGGGGTCAAGGGGTCCCATGGAGGGGTTGGGGGGTCCCAGGGTAGGTCAGGGGTCCCACTGGGGGTCAAGGGGTCCCGTTGGGGGTCAAGGGGTCCCATGGTGGGGGTCAGGGGGTCCCTGAGAGGGGTAATAAGGGCTTGGGGGGGTCAAGGGGGTCCCAAGGGGGTTCAAGGGGGTCCCAGGAAGGGTCAGGGGTCCCATGGTGGGGGTCAAAGGGGTCCCATGGGGGGTCAAAGGGGTCCCATGGGGGGTCAGGGGTCCCATAGAGAAGTCAAAAGGATCTCGGGGTGGGGGTCAAGAGCCCCAGGGGGGGTCAAGAGGGTCTCAGTGGGGGTCAAGGGGTCCCATGGGGGGGGGTCCCAGGAGGGGTCAGGGGTCCCATGGGGGGGTCAGGGGTCCCATAGAGGGGTTGGGGGGGGGGTGTCTCATGGGGGGGTCAAGAGTCCCATGATGGGGGTCAGGACGTTGCAATGTCAGATCAGGGTGCCCAGGGGGTCCCATGGGGGGGATCAGGGGGGGTCACTGGGAGGGGGGGGTTTTGGGGGGGGGGGGGTTCAGCACCCACCCTGGCAGGTGCTGCCGTCGGGGTTCAGGGTGAAGCCCCCCGGGCAGAGGCAGCGGCGGCCGAGCGGCAGGTCCTGGCAGAGGTGGGAGCAGCCCCCGTTCCCCTCCAGGCACTCGTTCACCCCTGGGGGGGGGGGCAAAAAAAGTGAGGGGGGGGTGTATGAATCAGGGGGAACCCCCCAAGCACCCCCTGGTACTGGGCAGAGACCCCAAACCCCCAGGGGAGGGTGTCAAGGGGGGCCTGGGGGGGACAGGGAGAGGGGATTTGGGGGGGTCCTGGGGGGTCTGGGGGGAGCTAGGGGCAGTTTGAGAGGAGCTGGGGGTCCTGGGGGAGCTGGGGGGGACAGGGAGAGGGGATCTGGGGGGGTCCTGGGGGGTCTGGGGGGAGCTAGGGGCAGTTTGAGAGGAGCTGGGGGTCCTGGGGGAGCTGGGGGGGACAGGGAGAGGGGATCTGGGGGGGTCCTGGGGGGTCTGGGGGGAGCTAGGGGCAGTTTGAGAGGAGCTGGGGGTCCTGGGGGAGCTGGGGGGGACAGGGAGAGGGGATCTGGGGGGGTCCTGGGGGGTCTGGGGGGAGCTAGGGGCAGTTTGAGAGGAGCTGGGGGTCCTGGGGGAGCTGGGGGGGACAGGGAGAGGGGATTTGGGGGGGTCCTGGGGGGTCTGGGGGGAGCTAGGGGCAGTTTGAGAGGAGCTGGGGGTCCTGGGGGAGCTGGGGGGGACAGGGAGAGGGGATTTGGGGGGGTCCTGGGGGTGTTTGAGAGGTGTACAGGGGTCCTGGGGGGCTGGGGGGACAGGGAGAGTGGATTTGGGGGGTCCTTGGGGGGTCTGGGGGGGCTGGTGGGACAGGGAGAGTGGATTTGGGGGGTGCTGGGAGGGTTTGGGGGAACTGGGGGGGTCTTGGGGGGGCTAGTGAGACAGGGAGAGAGGAACTGAGGGGTCCTGGGGGGGGCTGGTGGGACAGTGAGAGGGGATTTGGGGGGTGCTGGGGGGGTTTGGGGGTGCTGGGGGGGGTCTGTGGGGGCTGGTGGGACAGGGAGAGAGGAACTGGGGGGTCCTGGGGGGACTGGTGGGACAGGGAGAGTGGATTTGGGGGGTGCTTGGGGGGGTTGGGGGGGCTGGGAGTGGGGCTGGGTGGTTTTGGGGGTCCCTGGGTTGGTTTGGAGGATTTTTTGGGGGGGTCTGGGTGGTTCGGGGGGTGCCTGGGTTGGTTTGGATGTTTCGGGGTCTGGGGGTCTGGGTGGTTTTGGGGGTCACCTGGGTTGGTTTGGAGGTTTGAGGGGGGGTCTGGGTGGTTTTGGGGGTTCCTAGGGTGGTTTGGGGGTCTCTGGGTTGGTTTGGAGGTTTTTGGGGGGGTGTCTGGGTGGTTTTGGGGGTTCCTGGGGTGGTTTGAGGGTCCCTGGGGTGGTTTGGAGGTTTTGGGGGGGGTCCCTGGGGTGGTTTGGGGGGCGGCTTGGGGGTCTCTGGGCGGCGGGTTTGGGTGGTTTTGGGGGTCCCTGGGGTGGTTTGGGGGTCTCTGGGTGGGGGTCTGGGTGGTTTTGGGGGTCCCTGGGGTGGTTTGGGGGGTGGTTTGGGGGTCTCTGGGGGGAAGTCTGGGTGGTTTTGGGGGTCTTGGGGGGGTTCTGGGTGGTTTGGGGGTCCCTGGGGTGGTTTGGGGGGTGGCTTGTGGGTCCCTGGGGGGGGTCTGGGTGGTTTTGGGGGTCCCTAGGGTGGTTTGGGGGTCCCTGGGGGGGGTCTGGGTGGTTTTGGGGGTCTTGGGGGGGGTCTGGGTGGCTTTGGGGGTCTTGGGGGGGGGTCTGGGTGGTTTGGGGGTCCCTGGGGTGGTTTGAGGGTCCCTGGGGTGGTTTGGAGGTTTTGTGGGGGGTCCCTGGGGTGGTTTGGGGGTGGCTTGGGGGTCTCTTGGGGGGGAGACAGGGTGGTTTTGGGGGTCTTGGGGGGGGTCTGGGTGGTTTTGGGGGTCCCTGGGGTGGTTTGGGGGGGCGGCTTGGGGGTCTCTGGGGGAGAGTCGGGGTGGTTTTGGGGTTCTTGGGGGGGGGCTGGGTGGTTTGGGGGTCTCTAGGGGGGGTCTGGGTGGTTTGGGGGTCCCTGGGGTGGTTTGGGGGGTGGCTTGTGGGTCCCTGGGGGGGGTCTGGGTGGTTTTGGGGGTCTTGGGGGGGGTCTGGGTGGTTTGGGGGTCCCTGCGGTGGTTTGGGGGTCTCTGGGGGGGGTCTGGGTGGTTTTGGGGGTCTCTGGGGTGGTTTGGGGGTCTCTGGGGGGGGGGTCTGGGTGGTTTGGGGGTCCCTGGGGTGGTTTGGGGGTCGGTTTGTGGGTCTCCGGGGTGGTTTGGGAGCACCTGAGGGGTCCCTGGGTGGGGGGGTTAGGTGTCGTTTGGGGGTCCCTGAGGGAGGGGGGGTGGATTTTTTGGGGTGTCCCCCCCACCCCCATTACCGCACTCCTTGAGGGGCTCATCGGACCAGTCGCGGCAGTCGCGGCGCCGGTCGCAGACTCGCTCCATGGGGACGCACTCGCCGGAGCGACACCGGAACCAGTGGGGACCCTCGCACGTCGTGCCTGGGGGGGGGGGAGAAATGGGGAGTCAGGAACCCCCCGACACCCCAAAACCTGCCGGGTGGGGACACGACGCCAGCGGGAACCCACGAGCCCACGAGAAAGAGGAGACGGGGATGGGGATGGAGATGGAGATGATGGAGATGGAGGAGGAGGAGGAGATGGAGGAGGAGATGGAGATGGAGGAGGAGGAGATGGAGGAGGAGGAGGAGATGGAGGAGGAGATGGAGAAGGAGGAGATGGAGAAGGAGGAGATGGAGAAGGAGGAGATGGAGGAGAAGGAGATGGAGGAGAAGGAGATGGAGGAGAAGGAGATGGAGGAGAAGGAGATGGAGGAGAAGGAGATGGAGGAGAAGGAGATGGAGGAGATGGAGGAGGAGGAGAAGGAGATGGAGGAGATGGAGGAGGAGGAGAAGGAGATGGAGATGGAGGAGATGGAGAAGGAGATGGAGGAGATGGAGAAGGAGAAGGAGATGGAGGAGAAGGAGATGGAGGAGAAGGAGATGGAGGAGAAGGAGATGGAGGAGAAGGAGATGGAGGAGATGGAGGAGATGGAGGAGATGGAGATGGAGGAGGAGATGGAGATGGAGGAGGAGATGGAGGAGGAGATGGAGGAGGAGATGGAGGAGATGGAGTTGGAGGAGGAGATGGAGGAGGAGGAGATGGAGATGGAGGAGGAGGAGATGGAGATGGAGGAGGAGGAGGAGATGGAGGAGAAGGAGATGGAGATGGAGGAGAAGGAGATGGAGATGGAGGAGAAGGAGATGGAGGAGAAGGAGATGGAGGAGAAGGAGATGGAGAAGGAGATGGAGGAGAAGGAGATGGAGGAGATGGAGGAGAAGGAGATGGAGGAGAAGGAGATGGAGGAGATGGAGATGGAGGAGGAGATGGAGATGGAGGAGGAGATGGAGATGGAGGAGGAGAGGAGGAGGGACCCCAGAGGCCACGCTCTGGCTGGGTGGGGGGTGCCCCCGGTACCGTTGTTGCACCCGTCCTCGTCGGAGCCGTCGGCGCAGTCGGTTTCCCCGTCGCAGACGCGCAGGGCGGACACGCAGCGCCCGTCGCCGCAGCCGAACTGCTCCGGGCCGCACGAGGCCGCGGCGGCTGCGCAGGGCGCCGTCACGGCGGGGTCAGCCGGCGGACCAGGGCAGCCCAGTGTCCCCAGCCCAGCCCAGTCCACCCCAGCAACCCGTCCCAGTCCATCCCAGCACCCCCATCCCAGTCCATCCCAGCATCCGCATCCCAGTCCATCCCAGCATCCGCATCCCAGTCCATCCCAGTCCATCCCAGCACCCCCATCCCAGTCCATCCCAGCATCCGCATCCCAGTCCATCCCAGTCCATCCCAGCATCCCCGTCCCAGTCCATCCCAGCACCCCCATCCCAGTCCATCCCAGCATCCGCATCCCAGTCCATCCCAGTCCATCCCAGCACCCCCATCCCAGTCCATCCCAGTATCCCTACTCCACTCCATCCCAATCCATCCCAGTTTCCCCACCCCAGTCCATCCCAGCACCCCCATCCCAGTCCATCCCAGCATCCGCATCCCAGTCCATCCAAGTCCATCCCAGCACCCCCATCCCAGTCCATCCCAGTATCCCTACCCCACTCCATCCCAATCCATCCCAGTTTCCCCACCCCAGTCCATCCCAGCACCCCCATCCCAGTAGATCCCAGTATCCCCACCCCAGACCACTGCAGTCCATCCCAGCATCCCCAGCCAAGTCCATCCCAGTCCATCCCAGCGTTCCCACCCCAGTTCATCCCAGTACCCCCACCCCAGTCCACCCCAGTCCATCCCAGCATCCCCATTCTAGTCCATCCCAGCATCACCATCCCAGTCCATCCTAGTCCATCCCAGTCCACCCCAGCATCCCCATCCCTGTCCATCCCAGTATCCCCACCCCAGACCACTGCAGTCCATCCCAGCATCCCCATCCCAGTCCATCCCAGTCCATCCCAGCATCCCCATCCCAGTCCACCCCAGCATCCCCATCCCTGTCCATCCCAGCATCCCCATTCTAGTCCATTCTAGCCCATCCCAGTCCATCCCAGCATCCCCACCCCAGTCCATCTCAGCATCCCCACCCCAGCATCCCCAGCCAAGTCCATCCTAGTCCATCCCAGTCCACCCCAGTATCCCCATCCCAGTCCACCCCAGTATCCCCATCCCAGTCCATCCCAGCATCCCCATCCCAGTCCATCCCAGTCCATCCCAGCATCCCCATCCCAGTCCACCCCAGCATCCCCATCCCTGTCCATCCCAGCATCCCCATTCTAGTCCATTCTAGCCCATCCCAGTCCATCCCAGCATCCCCACCCCAGTCCATCTCAGCATCCCCACCCCAGCATCCCCAGCCAAGTCCATCCTAGTCCATCCCAGTCCACCCCAGTATCCCCATCCCAGTCCACCCCAGTATCCCCATCCCAGTCCATCCCAGCATCCCCATCCCAGTCCATCCCAGCATCCCCATCCCAGTCCATCCTAGTCCATCCCAGTCCATCCCAACACCCCCATCCCACTCCATCCCAGCATCCCCATCCCAGTCCACCCTAGTCCATCCCAGTCCATCCCAGCATCCCCATCCCAGTCCATCCCAGCATCCCCATCCCAGTCCACCCTAGTCCATCCCAGTCCATCCCAGCATCCCCATCCCAGTCCATCCCAGTCCATCCCAGCATCCCCAGCCAAGTCCATCCTAGTCCATCCCAGTCCACCCCAGCATCCCCATCCCAGTCCATCCCAGTCCATCCCAGCATCCCCATTCTAGTCCATCCCAGTCCACCCCAGCATCCCCATCCCAGTCCCTCCCAGTCCCCCCCAGTCCCCCCAGTGTCTCCCATTGCCCCCGCCCCGCTCTCACCGCATCCGTCCTCGTCGGAGCCGTCGGCGCAGTCGGCGCTGCCGTCGCACCTCCAGCGGGCGTGGACGCACTCCCCGGAGCGGCAGGCGAAGCGCAGCGGGGGGCAGGCGGGGGGCTCGGGGGGCTCCCCGCAGCGCTGGGGCCACTCGTCGGAGCCGTCGGCGCAGTCGGCGTCGCCGTCGCAGGCCCAGAGGCGGGGGACGCAGCCGGAGCCGTTGCAGGCGACGCCGTGGGGGCCGCAGGCGGCGGCCGGGGGGCACGCGGCCTCGTCCGTCCCGTCGGCGCAGTCGCGGTCCCCGTCGCAGGCGAAGCGCAGCGGCACGCAGCCCCCGTCCCCGCAGCGCAGCTCGTCCCCGGAGCACGAGCGCGGAGCTGGGGGGCACGGCCCGTCGGACCCGGGGCCCACCAGTGCCCACCAGTGCCCACCAGTGCCCACCAGTGCCCACCCGTGCAGCCCTAGTGCCCACCAGTGCAGCCCCAGCCCCAACCCAGTGACGACCCATGCCCACCAGTGCCACCCATGCAGCCCCAGTGCAGCCCCAGTGCAGCCCCAGTGCCCACCAGTGCCCACCCGTGCAGCCCTGGTGCCCACCCATGCACCCCCAGTGCCCACCCTTGCAGCCCCAGTGCCCACCTGTGCCCACCCGTGCAGCCCCAGTACCCACCAGTGCCACCCGTGCAGCCCCAGTGCAGCCCCAGTGCCCACCAGTGCCCACCTGTGCAGCCCCAGTGCCCACCAGTGCCCACCAGTGCCACCCGTGCAGCCCTAGTGCCCACCAGTGCCCACCCGTGCAGCCCTGGTGCCCACCAGTGCAGCACCAGTGCCCACCTGTGCCCACCCATGCAGCCCCAGTGCCCACCAGTGCCACCCGTGCAGCCCCAGTGCAGCCCCGGTGCCCACCAGTGCCACCAGTGCAGACCCAGCCCCAACCCAGTGACCACCAGTGACCACCAGTGCAGCCCCAGCGCCCACCAGCACCACCACTGCAGCCCCAGTGCAGCCCCAGTGCCCACCAGTGCCCACCCAGTGCATCCCAGTGCATCCCGGCATCCCCAGCCCAGCGCATCCCAGCAGCCCCAGCCCAGTGCAGCCCAGTGCATCCCAGCAGCCCAAGCCCAGTGCCCACCCGTGCAGCCCCAGTGCCCACCAGTGCAGCCCCAGTGCCCACCAGTGCAGCCCCAGTGCCCACCCGTGCTCACCCGTGCAGCCCCAGTGCCCACCAGTACCCACCAGTGCAGCCCCAGTGCCCACCAGTGCAGCCCCAGTGCAGCCCCAGTGCCCACCAGTGCCACCCATGCAGCCCCAGTGCCCACCCGTGCAGCCCCAGTGCCCACCCGTGCCCACCAGTGCCCACCAGTGCCACCCGTGCAGCCCTAGTGCCCACCAGTGCCCACCAGTGCAGCCCCAGTGCCCACCCGTGCCCACCAGTGCCCACCAGTGCCCACCAGTGCAGCCCCAGTGCCCACCAGTGCAGCCCCAGCCCCAACCCAGTGCCCACCAGTGCAGCCCCAGTGCCCACCAGTGCCACCAGTGCAGACCCAGCCCCAACCCAGTGACCACCAGTGCAGCCCCAGCGCCCACCAGCGCCACCACTGCAGCCCCAGTGCAGCCCCAGTGCCCACCAGTGCCCACCCAGTGCATCCCAGTGCATCCTGGCAGCCCCAGCCCAGTGCATCCCAGTGCAGCCCAGCAGCCCCAGCCCAGTGCAGCCCAGTGCATCCCAGCAGCCCAAGCCCAGTGCCCACCCGTGCCCACCCGTGCAGCCCCAGTGCCCACCCGTGCAGCCCCAGTGCCCACCAGTGCAGCCCCAGTGCCCACCAGTGCCACCAGCGCAGCCCCAGTGCCCACCAGTGCAGCCCCAGTGCAGCCCCAGTGCCCACCAGTGCCCACCCAGTGCATCCCAGTGCATCCCAGCAGCCCCAGTCCAGTGCATCCCAGTATCGCCATCCCAGTGGATCCCAGCACGGCCCCCCCAGTGGACCCCAGCTCCCCCCGCGGTGCCCCCGTTGCTCACGGCAGCCGTGCTCGTCGGAGCCGTCGTCGCAGTCGCGGTGCCCGTTGCAGCGCCAGGCCGCGGGGATGCAGCGCAGCCGGCGGCCCCCGCAGCCAAACTCCTCCGGGGAGCACGACACCGAGCCTGGCGCGAGGGGGAACCGTGGCACACGCGGCACACGCGGCAACACGCGGCACGGCACGCGTGGTCCCGGCAACACGCGTCGCCCCAGAACACGCGTCACCCCGGCACACGCGTGATCTTGGCAACACGCGTCACCCCAGAACACGCATGATCTTGGCACACACATGATCCCGGCACACGCGTCACCCCAGCACATGCGTGATCCTGGCACATGCGTGACTCCAGCACACGTGTCACCCCGGCACATGCGTGACTCCAGCATACATGTCACCCCAGCACACGCGTGACTCCAGCACACGTGTCACCCCGGCACACGCATGATCCTGGCACACGCGTGACTCCAGCACACGTGTCACCCCAGCACACACGTGACTCCAGCACACGTGTCACCCCGGCACATGCATGATCCTGGCACACGCGTGACTCCAGCACACGTGTCACCCCAGCACACGCGTGACTCCAGCACACGTGTCACCCCAGCACACGCATGACTCCAGCACACGTGTCACCCCAGCACACGCGTGACTCCAGCACACGTGTCACCCTGGCACATGCATGATCCTGGCACACACATGACTCCAGCACACGTGTCACCCCGGCACACGTGTGATCCTGGCACACGTGTCACCCTGGCACACACATGACCCCAGCACATGTGTGATCCCAACACACGCGTCACCCCAGCACACGTGTCACCCCAGCACACGCGTCACCCCAGCACACGCGTGATCCTGCTACATGCATCACCCCAGCACACGCGTGATCCCAGCACGTGTGTGATCATGGCACAGGCGTGATCATGGCACAGGCGTGATCCTGGCACACGTGTCACCCTGGCACACGTGTCACCCTGGCACACGCGTGACCCCAGCACATGTGTGATCCTGGCACATGCATCACCCCAGCACACATGTAATCATGGCACATGCATCACCCCAGCACACGTGTCACCCCGGAACATGTGTGATCCTGGCAAACGTGTCACCCTAGCACACATGTAATCGTGGCCCACGCGTCACCCCAGCACACGCGTGATCGTGGCACACGCGTCACCCCAGCACACGCGTGATCGTGGCACACGCGTCACCCCAGCACACGCGTGATCGTGGCCCACGCGTCACCCCAGCACACGCGTGATCGTGGCCCACGCGTCACCCCAGCACACGCGTGATCGTGGCCCACGCGTCACCCCAGCACACGCGTGATCGTGGCCCACGCGTCACCCCAGCACACATGTAATCGTGGCACACGCGTCACCCCAGCACATGTGATTGTGGCACACGCGTCACCCCAGCACACGCGTGATCGTGGCACACGCGTCACCCCAGCACATGTGATTGTGGCACACGCGTCACCCCAGCACACGCGTGATCATGGCACACGCGTCACCCCAGCACACGTGATCGTGGCACACGCGTCACCCCAGCACACGCGTGATCATGGCACACGCGTCACCCCAGCACACGTGATCGTGGCCCACGCGTCACCCCAGCACACGCGTGATCGTGGCCCACGCGTCACCCCAGCACACGCGTGATCGTGGCACACGCGTCACCCCAGCACACGCGTGATCGTGGCACACGCGTCACCCCAGCACACGCGTGATCGTGGCACACGCGTCACCCCAGCACACGTGATTGTGGCACACGCGTCACCCCAGCACACGCGTGATCGTGGCACACGCGTCACCCCAGCACACGTGATCGTTACACACGCGTCACCCCAGCAAACATGTAATCGTGGCACACGCGTCACCCCAGCACATGTGATTGTGGCACACGCGTCACCCCAGCACACGCGTGATCGTGGCACACGCGTCACCCCAGCACACGTGATCGTGGCCCACGCGTCACCCCAGCACACGCGTGATCGTGGCACACGCGTCACCCCAGCACACGTGATTGTGGCACACGCGTCACCCCAGCACACGCGTGATCGTGGCACACGCGTCACCCCAGCACACGTGATCGTGGCACACGCGTCACCCCAGCACACATGTAATCGTGGCCCACGCGTCACCCCAGCACATGTGATTGTGGCACACGCGTCACCCCAGCACACGCGTGATCGTGGCACACGTGTCACCCCAGCACACGTGATCGTGGCACACGCATCACCCCAGCACACGTGATTGTGGCACACGCGTCACCCCAGCACATGTGATTGTGGCACACGCGTCACCCCAGCACACGCGTGATCGTGGCACACGCGTCACCCCAGCACACGTGATCGTGGCACACGCGTCACCCCAGCACACACGTGATCGTGGCACACGCGTCACCCCAGCACACACGTGATCGTGGCCCACGCGTCACCCCAGCACACACGTGATCGTGGCACACGCGTCACCCCAGCACACACGTGATCGTGGCCCACGCGTCACCCCAGCACACACGTGATCGTGGCACACGCGTCACCCCAGCACACACGTGATCGTGGCCCACACGTCACCCCAGCACACACGTGATCGTGGCACACGCGTGATCGTGGCACACGCGTGTCGGCGTCCGCGCTCACCGCAGCTGGCGGGGGCCTCGTCGGAGCCGTCGGGGCACTCGCTGCGGCCGTCGCACACCCAGGCCCCGGGGATGCAGGAGCCGTCGCCGCAGCCGAAGGCGCCGCGGCCGCACTCGCCGGAGCCTGCGGGAAACACGGGGCGGGGGGGGGGGGGGTGTCAGTGGGGGGACACCCCCCGACCCAAACTCACCCCCTAACTCGCCTGGTTGCCCCCCACAATCTGCCCCCCCCCCCCCCAGTATCTGCCCCCCCTTCTCAGGATCTGCCCCACCTCTCTACGAGGAGCTGCCCCCCCACCTCAGGAGCTGCCCCCCCCCTCAGGATCTGCCCCCCCCCTCAGGATCTGCCCCCCCTCCCCCAGGATCTGACCCCCTTCCCAGTATCTGCCCCCCCCTCTCTACCAGGATCTGCCCCCCCACCTCAGGATCTGCCCCACTCTCAAGATCTGCCCCTCCTCCCAGGATCTGCCCACCCCCCCCCCTCAGTATCTGCCTCCTCTCCTCAGGATCTGCCCCCCCCCCCAGTATCTGTCCCCCCCCCTCAGGATCTGCCCCCCCACTTCCCAGTATCTGCCCCCGCTCTCTACCAGTATCTGCCCCATCTCCCAGTATCTGCCCCCCCCCCCCCCAGGATCTGCCCCCCCTCCCCGGTATCTGTTCCCCCTCTCTCCCAGTATCTGCCCCCCACCTCAGGATCTGCCCCTCTCCTCAAGATCTGCCCCCCCCCCCAGGATCTGCCCCCCCCTCCCAGGATCTGCCCCTCTCCTCAAGATCTGCCCCCCCCCCCAGGATCTGCCCCACCACCCAGGATCTGCCCCCCCCCCCCAGGATCTGCCCCTCTCCTCAAGATCTGCCCCTCTCCTCAAGATCTGCCCCCCCCTCCCAGGATCTGCCCCACCACCCAGTATCTGGCCCCCCCCCCCCAGGGATCTGCCCCCCCCCCCAGGATCTGCCCCTCTCCTCAAGATCTGCCCCCCCCCCCAGGATCTGCCCCCCCCTCCCAGGATCTGCCCCCCCCCCCCCAGGATCTGCCCCCCCTCTCTACCAGGATCTGCCCCTCTCCTCAAGATCTGCCCCCCCCCCAATGACCAGTGGCCGGGACCGCGCTGGGGGCGGAGCCTCGCTCAGGCCCCGCCCCCCCGCCCCACAGGCCCCGCCCCCCGCCCCCCGAGGCCCCGCCCCCCGCCCATCACCCCAGGGATGGGGAGCGGCTGGGGGAAAGGACCTGTTGGGGGGTGGGGGGGGGGGTCGGGACCCCGTTATGGGGTTCAGAACCTATAGGGGGGGTCAGGACCCACTTATGGGGGAGTCTGGACCCTATTGGGGGGGGTGAGTCCCACGTAGGGGGGCAGAACCTGCTTCAGGAGCCGGTTTAGGGGGTTCAGGACCCGGTTAGGGAGGGGTCAGGACCGGGTTTAAGCGGGGCAGGACCCAGTTTAGGGGCTCAGGACCCGGTTTAGGGGGGCAGGATCCAGTTTAGGGGGGCAGGACCCGGTTTAGGGGGTTCAGGACCCGGTTAGGGAGGGGTCAGGACCAGGTTTAAGGGGGGCAGGACCCAGTTTAGGGGCTCAGGTTCCGGATTAGGGGGAGCAGGACCCAGTTTAAGGGGTTCAGGATGCAGTTCAGGGGTTCAGGACCCGGTTTAGGGGCTCAGGGAGGGGTCAGGACTAGGTTTAAGGGGCTCCGGACCCGGTTTAGGGGGTTCGGGACCCGGTTAGGGAGGGGTCAGGACCAGGTTTAAGGGGGGCAGGACCCAGTTTAGGGGCTCAGGACCCGGTTAGGGAGGGGTCAGGACCGGGTTTAAGGGGGGCAGGACCCAGTTTAGGGGCTCAGGACCCGGTTTAGGGGGTTCAGGACCCGGTTTAGGGGGGCAGGTACCCGGTTTAGGGGCTCAGGGAGGGGTCAGGACTAGGTTTAAGGGGCTCCGGACCCGGTTTAGGGGGTTCGGGACCCGGTTAGGGAGGGGTCAGGACCAGGTTTAAGGGGTTCAGGACCCAGTTTAGGGGCTCAGGACCCGGTTAGGGAGGGGTCAGGACCGGGTTTAAGGGGTTCAGGACCCAGTTTAGGGGCTCAGGACCCGGTTAGGGAGGGGTCAGGACCGGGTTTAAGGGGGGCAGGACCCGGTTTAGGGGGTTCAGGACCCGGTTTAGGGGGTTCAGGACCCGGTTTAGGGGGGGGGCAGGACCCGGTTTGGGGGGGGGCAGGACCAGGTTTAAGTGGTTCAGGACCCGGTTTAGGGGCTCAGGACCCAGTTTAGGGGCTCAGGACCCGGTTAGGGAGGGGTCAGGACCCGGTTTAAGTGGTTCAGGTCCCAGTTTAGGGGCTCAGGACCCGATTTATGGGGTTCAGGACCCTTTTAGGGGCTCAGGACCTGGTTAGGGAGGGGTCAGGACCCGGTTTAGGGGCTCAGGACCCAGTTTAGGGGGGGCAGGACCCGGTTTAGGGGGGGCAGGACCCGGTTTAGGGGGGGCAGGACCCGGTTTAGGGGGGGCAGGACCCGGTTTAGGGGGGGCAGGACCCGGTTTAGGGAGTGGTCAGGACCAGGTTTGAGTGGTTCAGGACCCGGTTTAGGGGCTCAGGACCTGGTTAGGGAGGGGTCAGGACCCGGTTTAGGGGGTTCAGGACCCAGTTTAGGGGCTCAGGACCCGATTTAGGGGGTTCAGGACCCTTTTAGGGGCTCAGGACCTGGTTAGGGAGGGGTCAGGACCCGGTTTAGGGGGTTCAGGACCCTTTTAGGGGCTCAGGACCCGGTTAGGGAGGGGTCAGGACCAGGTTTAAGTGGTTCAGGTCCCAGTTTAGGGGGTTCAGGACCCTTTTAGGGGCTCAGGACCTGGTTAGGGAGGGCTCAGGACCCGGTTTAGGGGCTCAGGACCCGGTTTAGGGGCTCAGGACCCGGTTTAGGGGGTTCAGGACCCAGTCCCCCCCCCTCACGCCCCTCGCCCCCCCCCTCACCCGTCGCCGCCGTCGCCCCCAGCAGCAGCAGCAGCAGCAGCTCGATGCGCGTCCCGGTTCGGACCCCGGTTCGAGTCCCGGGTCGGGTCGGACCCATCGCGCTCGGTCGGAGCGAGCGAAGCCGCGTTCGAAGGGCGGCGCGGGGGCGGGGCCAGAGTGGCGTGAGGGGGCGGGACGGACAGACGGACAGAGCGGAGGGAGGGGCGGGGCGGGAGCTGCCGGGGCACGAGGGACGGACGGACGGACAGAGAGACAGGGACCTGCTGGGACAGGGGGACAGGGGGACAGACAGACAGACAGGGACCTGCTGGGACAGAGGGACAGGGGGACAGACAGACAGGGACCTGCTGGGACAGGGGGACAGGAGGACAGGGACCTGCTGGGACAGGGGGACGGGGGGACAGACAGACAGGGACCTGCTGGGACAGACTGACAGAGGGACAGACAGACAGGGACCTGCTGGGACAGGGGGACAGACAGACAGACAGACAGGGACCTGCTGGGACAGACAGACAGACAGGGACCTGCTGGGACAGAGGGACAGGGGGACAGACAGACAGGGACCTGCAGGGACAGACTGACAGAGGGACAGACAGACAGGGACCTGCAGGGACAGACTGACAGAGGGACAGACAGACAGGGACCTGCTGGGACAGGGGGACAGGGACCTGCTGGGACAGAGGGACAGGGGGACAGACAGACAGGGACCTGCTGGGACAGGGGGACAGGGGGACAGACAGACACCTGCTGGGACAGGGGGACGGGGGGGACAGACGGACAGGGACCTGCTGGGACAGACAGACAGGGACCTGCTGGGACAGGAGGACAGACAGACAGAGACCTGCTGGGACAGAGGGACAGACAGACAGACAGACAGGGACCTGCTGGGACAGAGGGACAGACAGACAGGGACCTGCTGGGACAGACAGACAGACAGACACCTGCTGGGACAGAGGGACAGGGGGACAGACAGACAGGGACCTGCTGGGACAGACAGACAGACAGACACCTGCTGGGACAGAGGGACAGACAGACAGGGACCTGCTGGGACAGAGGGACAGATGGACAGACAGACAGAGACCTGCAGGGACAGACTGATTTGGGGGGGGACGGGGACACAGACAGACAGACTGACAGACAGACAGTTGTCCCCCAACCCCCCCTCATGGTGCCAGGGACCCCCCTAAAACGTGGGGTGAAGCTCTGGGGCCGGGAACCAGGGACCCCCCACCCCCCCATGGGGCCGGGGACCCCCCTAAAACGTGAGGAGATCCTGTGGGGCAGGGAACTGGGGGCCCCCCAAAACCTCCCATGGGGCCAGGGAACCCCCTGAGATGTGCAGGGACCCCCCAAAAGCCCCCATGGGGCTGGTTGCCCCCCAAAAAAACCCTTATAGGGCTGGGGACCCCCTAAAACATGGGGAGAAGCTGTGGGGCAGGGAACCAGGGACCCCCAAACCCCCCCATGGGGCCGGTGTCATCCTTAAGATGTGCAGGGACCCCCCCAAAACCTCCCATGGGGCTGGTAGCCCCCCAAACCACCCCCCCCACGGGGCCAGAGACCCCCAAAACCTCTAAGACATGGGGTGAAGCTGTGGGACAGGGAACCAGGGACCCCCCAAAACCCCCCCTGGTTCCAGGGACCCCCCAAAATAGGGGGAGAAGCTGTGGGGCAGCGAACCAGGGACCCCCAAACCCCCCCATGGTTCCAGGGACCCCCCAAAATAGGGGGAGAAGCTGTGGGACATGGAACCAGGGACCCCCAAACCCCCCCATGGTTCCAGGGACCCCCCAAAATAGGGGGAGAAGCCATGGGGCAGGGAACCAGGGACCCCCAAACCCCCCCATGGTTTCAGGGACCCCCCAAAATGGGGGAGAAGCTGTGAGGCACAGAGCCAGGGACCCCCAAACCCCCCCACGGTTCCAGGGGTCCCCCAAAATGGGGGAGAAGCTGTGGGGCAGGGAACCAGGGACCCCCAAACCCCCCCACGGTTTCAGAGACCCCCCAAAATAGGGGGAGAAGCTGTGGGACATGGAACCAGGGACCCCCAAACCCCCCAACGGGGCCAGAGACCCCCCAAAATGGGGGGAGAAGCTGTGGGACATGGAACCAGGGACCCCCAAACCCTCTAATGGGGCCAAGGGTCCCCCAAAATGGGGGGAGAAGCTGTGGGACAGAGACCCAGGGACCCCCAAACCCCCCCATGGGGCCAGAGACCCCCAAAATGGGGGGAGAAGCTGTGGGGCAGGGAACCAGGGACCCCCAAACCCCCCCATGGTACCAGGGACCCCCCCCAAACCATGTGGAGAAGCCGTGGGGCCGGGATTCACTGGGTACCCCAAACCAGGGCCCCCCAAATTCCACTCCCCCCCCCCCTTCCCCCAGTGCCCAGAGACCCCTGGGAGCCGTTTTCTCCCGTCGGATTAATTTATTAATTACTGCTCGAAATCCAGTGACGTCGACAGTCGCGGCGCCGTCCGGATCCGGCACCGTCCGGTGACGCCGCGGAGGGGGGCGCCGGGGTTTTTAATTTTTTCTTTTTTTGGGGGGGTGGGGGGCCCCTAACGGCTCCCGTCGGGATAAATAGGGAAGATTTTGTACAGCTGACGGGATCTACGGGGCCGGGAGCCGCGTCGGCTACGGGGGAAACGGGGGGTTCTGGGGGTCTTGGGGGGGGACACGTGGGGGGACGAGCCGGAGCCTTGGAATGTGGGTTCAGTCTTCTTCGGTGCCGCTGCCGGAGCGATCCTGGAGGGAGAGGGGAGATGGGGGGCTGCGGGGAGACTCGGGGGGCAGCAGGGGGAGGGAGGAGGAGGGTTTGGGGGGCAGGAGGAGGAGAAAGGGGAGATTTTGGGGGGCAGGAGGAGGATTTGGGGGGCAGAAGGAGGATTTGGGGGGCAGAAGGGGAGGTTTGAGGGGCTGGAAAAGATTTTGGGGGGCAGGAAGAGGAGAAAAGGGAGATTTGGGGGGCAGGAGGAGGATTTGGGGGCAGGAGGAGGAGAAAAGGGAGACTTGGGGGGCAGGAGGAGGATTTGGGGGACAGGAGGAAGAGAAAGGGGAGATTTGGGGGGCAGGAGGAGGATTGAGGGGCAGGAGGAGGAGAAAGGGGAGATTTGGGGGGCAGGAGGAGGATTTGGGGGGCAGGAGGGGGAGAAAGGGGAGATTTGGGGGGCAGGAGGAGGATTTGGGGGCAGTAGGGGAGGTTTGAGGGGCTGGAAAAGATTTTGGGGGGCAGGAGGAGGAGAAAAGGGAGATTTGGGGGGCAGGAGGAGGATTTGGGCAGTAGGAGGGGGAGGAAGGAGGAGGATTTGGGGGGCGGGAGGTGGAGGAAGGGGAGACTCGGGGGGCAGGAGAAGAATTTGGGGGGCAGGAGGAAGAGAAAGGGGAGATTTGGGGGGCAGGAGGAGGAAGGAGGAGGATTTGGGGGGCAGGAGGAAGAGGAAGGGGAGGTTTGGGGGGCAGGAGGGGGAGGATTTGGGGGGCATGAGGAGGATTTGAGGGGCAAGAGGAGGAGAAAAGGGAGATTTGGGGGGCAGGAGGAGGATTTGGGGGGCTGGAGGGGGAGGAGGATTTGGGGGGCAGGAGGAGGAAGGAGGAGGATTTGGGGGCAGGAGGAGGAGGAGGGAGGAGGATTTGGGGGAAGGAGGAGGAGGAGGGAGGAGGATTTGGGGGAAGGAGGAGGAAGGAGGAGGATTTGGGGGAAGGAGGAGGAAGGAGGAGGATTTGGGGGGCAGGAGGAGGAAGGAGGAGGATTTGGGGAGTAGGAGGAAGAGGAAGGAGGAGGATTTGGGGGAAGGAGGAGGAAGGAGGAGGATTTGGGGGAAGGAGGAGGAAGGAGGAGGATTTGGGGGCAGGAGGAGGAAGGAGGAGGATTTGGGGGAAGGAGGAGGAGGAAGGAGGAGGATTTGGGGGCAGGAGGAGGAAGGAGGAGGATTTGGGGGAAGGAGGAGGAGGAAGGAGGAGGATTTGGGGGCAGGAGGAGGATTTGGGGGGCAGGAGGAAGAGGAAGGAGGAGGATTTGGGGGAAGGAGGAGGAAGGAGGAGGATTTGGGGGGCAGGAGGAAGAGGAAGGAGGAGGATTTGGGGGGCAGGAGGAGGAGGAAGGAGGAGGATTTGAGGGGCAGGAGGAGGATTTGAGGGGCAGGAGGAGGAGGAAGGAGGAGGATTTGGGGGGCAGGAGGAAGAGGAAGGAGGAGGATTTGGGGGAAGGAGGAGGAAGGAGGAGGATTTGGGGGGCAGGAGGAAGAGGAAGGAGGATTTGAGGGGCAGGAGGAAGAGGAAGGAGGAGGATTTGAGGGGCAGGAGGAGGAGGAAGGAGGTATATTTGGGGGCAGGAGGAGGATTTGGGGGCAGGAGGAGGAGGAAGGAGGAGGGTTTGGGGGGCAGGAGGAGGAGGAAGGAGGGTTTGGGGGGCAGGAGGAAGAGGAAGGAGGAGGATTTGGGGGCAGGAGGAGGAGGAAGGAGGTATATTTGGGGGCAGGAGGAGGATTTGGGGGCAGGAGGAGGAGGAAGGAGGAGGATTTGGGGGGCAGGAGGAGGAAGGAGGAGGGTTTGGGGGCAGGAGGAAGGAGGAGGATTTGGGGGGCAGGAGGAAGAGGAAGGAGGAGGATTTGGGGGAAGGAGGAGGAAGGAGGAGGATTTGGGGGGCAGGAGGAAGAGGAAGGAGGATGATTTGGGGGGCAGGAGGACGAGGAGGATTCGGGGGCTCGGGAGGCGGTTTCGGGGGGCAGCCGGGGGGCCCGTTACCTCCTCCTGCTCGTCGTCGCTGTCGTCGTCGCTGACGACGGGTTTGGCGCGGGAGCCGCGTGCCGCGCGCCGCCGGCCCTTGAGCCGCTCCTGCGCCTTCTCCTTCCTCCCCAGCTTGATCTTCACCTTCACCGAGCGAGCTGCCGGCGGCACGACCGCGTCACCGGCGTCCCCGAACCCCCCCCGAACCCCCCAAAACCCGCGGGGGCCGGGGGACGCCGGCGGCCACTCACATTCGGATTCGGAGCCTTCCTCCTCGCCCTCGTCCTCCTCCTCGCTGTCGTCGCCGTCGCTCTCCTCCTCCTTCTCGATCTTCTGCCGGACGCTGGTGAACACGGACTGCAGGACGATGGAGTCTTCGTAGATCTGGGGGGGGGGGACACAGGGGGCTCAGCGCTGAACTGGGGGGACTGGGAGCCCAGCGCGCTGAACTGGGGGGACTGGGAGCTCATTGCGCTGAACTGGGGGGACTGGGAGCTCACTGAACTGAACTGGGGGGACTGGGAGCCCAGCGCGCTGAACTGGGGGGACTGGGAGCTCACTGCGCTGAACTGGGGGGACTGGGAGCTCACTGAACTGAACTGGGGGGACTGGGAGCTCACTGAACTGAACTGGGGGGACTGGGAGCTCACTGAACTGAACTGGGGGGACTGGGAGCTCACTGCGCTGAACTGGGGGGACTGGGAGCTCACTGAACTGAACTGGGGGGACTGGGAGCTCACTGCGCTGAACTGGGGGGACTGGGAGCTCACTGCGCTGAACTGGGGGGACTGGGAGCTCACTGAACTGAACTGGGGGGACTGGGAGCTCACTGCGCTGAACTGGGGGGACTGGGAGCTCACTGCACTGAACTGGGGGGACTGGGAGCCCAGCGCGCTGAACTGGGGGGACTGGGAGCTCATTGCGCTGAACTGGGGGGACTGGGAGCTCACTGCGCTGAACTGGGGGGACTGGGAGCTCACTGAGCTGAACTGGGGGGACTGGGAGCTCACTGAACTGAACTGGGGGGACTGGGAGCTCACTGCACTGAACTGGGGGGACTGGGAGCCCAGCGCGCTGAACTGGGGGGACTGGGAGCTCACTGAACTGAACTGGGGGGACTGGGAGCTCACTGAACTGAACTGGGGGGACTGGGAGCTCACTGCACTGAACTGGGGGGACTGGGAGCCCAGCGCGCTGAACTGGGGGGACTGGGAGCTCACTGCGCTGAACTGGGGGGACTGGGAGCTCACTGAACTGAACTGGGGGGACTGGGAGCTCACTGAACTGAACTGGGGGGACTGGGAGCTCACTGCGCTGAACTGGGGGGACTGGGAGCTCACTGCGCTGAACTGGGGGGACTGGGAGCCCAGCGCGCTGAACTGGGGGGACTGGGAGCTCACTGCACTGAACTGGGGGGACTGGGAGCTCACTGAACTGAACTGGGGGGACTGGGAGCCCAGCGCGCTGAACTGGGGGGACTGGGAGCCCAGCGCGCTGAACTGGGGGGACTGGGAGCTCACTGCGCTGAACTGGGGGGACTGGGAGCTCACTGAACTGAACTGGGGGGGACTGGGAGCCCAGCGCGCTGAACTGGGGGGACTGGGAGCTCACTGAACTGAACTGGGGGGGACTGGGAGCTCACTGCACTGAACTGGGGGGACTGGGAGCCCAGCGCGGTGAACTGGGGGGACTGGGAGCTCACTGAACTGAACTGGGGGGACTGGGAGCCCAGTGCGCTGAACTGGGGGGACTGGGAGCTCACTGCACTGAACTGGGGGGACTGGGAGCTCACTGCGCTGAACTGGGGGGACTGGGAGCTCACTGCACTGAACTGGGGGGACTGGGAGCTCACTGCGCTCAACTGGGGGGACTGGGAGCTCACTGCACTGAACTGGGGGGACTGGGAGCTCACTGCACTGAACTGGGGGGACTGGGAGCCCAGCGCGCTGAACTGGGGGGACTGGGAGCTCACTGCACTGAACTGGGGGGACTGGGAGCTCACTGAACTGAACTGGGGGGACTGGGAGCTCACTGCACTGAACTGGGGGGACTGGGAGCTCACTGAACTGAACTGGGGGGACTGGGAGCTCACTGCACTGAACTGGGGGGACTGGGAGCTCACTGAACTGAACTGGGGGGACTGGGAGCTCACTGCGCTGAACTGGGGGGACTGGGAGCCCAGCGCGCTGAACTGGGGGGACTGGGAGCTCACTGCACTGAACTGGGGGGACTGGGAGCTCACTGCACTGAACTGGGGGGACTGGGAGCTCACTGAACTGAACTGGGGGGACTGGGAGCTCACTGCACTGAACTGGGGGGACTGGGAGCTCACTGAACTGAACTGGGGGGACTGGGAGCCCAGCGCGCTGAACTGGGGGGACTGGGAGCTCACTGCGCTGAACTGGGGGGACTGGGAGCTCACTGAACTGAACTGGGGGACTGGGAGCTCACTGAACTGAACTGGGGGGACTGGGAGCTCACTGCGCTGAACTGGGGGGACTGGGAGCTCACTGCGCTGAACTGGGGGGACTGGGAGCTCACTGCGCTGAACTGGGGGGACTGGGAGCCCAGCGCGCTGAACTGGGGGGACTGGGAGCTCACTGAACTGAACTGGGGGGACTGGGAGCTCACTGCGCTGAACTGGGGGGACTGGGAGCTCACTGCACTGAACTGGGGGGACTGGGAGCCCAGCGCGCTGAACTGGGGGGACTGGGAGCTCACTGCACTGAACTGGGGGGACTGGGAGCTCACTGAACTGGGGGGACTGGGAGCTCACTGCGCTGAACTGGGGGGACTGGGAGCGTTGGGGGCCCTGCCAGGCGCTCTCGGTGCCGCGCGGCGCTCACCAGGGACCCCTCCAGGTTGAAGGTCTGGGCGTTCTGGCACAGCAGCATCACGTCCTTCTCCAGGTCGTTGAGGCTCCGGTATTTGTGGTTGCGAATCCGCTCCTGCCGGCAACAACGGAGCCGCTCAGGCTCCGGCTTCGCCTCCAAACCCTCGGGTCCCCCCCAAAAAACGCCTCCGGGGGCTGATCGCCCCGCACCGAGACGCGGGGTGGAGGCGTCAACGGCTGCGGCGACGGCAAAACCGGCGCTGCTGGCTGCGATTCCGGTGACGCCGGGAGCCGTTACCTTGATTTTCTTGAAGTCGACGGGTTTGCGGATGAGCTCGTAGTACTCGGGCAGCTCCTTGCGGGACGGGAGCTGGATGAAAACTTCGCTGAGCTGCCGTCCACTGCTGCTGCAAAGAGAAACCGCGCGTCACCGGCCGGGAACGCCGACGGAGCTCAGGGTGAGCCGAGAGCATCGCGGTGAGCATGGAGTCCAACCGTCCCCATCAATCACCGACCCGTGTCCCTCAGCACCTCGTCCACCCGGCCCTTCAACCCCTCCAGGGCAGGGGACTCAACCCCCTCCCTGTCCCAGGGCCCAGGGACCCTTTCCAGGCAAGATTCCATCCTGCTGTCCATGCGGAGCCTCCCCTGGTGGAGCTTGAGGCCGTTCCCTCTCGGCCTGGCCCCTGGCCCTGGGGAGAAGAGCCCAGCTCCCTCCTCTCCACCAGCTCCTTGCAGGGAAAGAGCAAGGAGGTCTCCCCTCAGGCTCCTCTTCTCCAGGCTGAACCCCACCAGCTCTCTCAGCCGCTCCTCTTCTTCTCCAGCCCCCTCCCCAGCTTCGTTGCTCTTCTCTGCACTCGCTCCAGAGCCTCCACATCCTCGTGTCCCACCAACCCCCCCAGGTCCTTCTCCTCCAGGCCCTTTCCAGCCAGACTCCTCCTAGGCTGGAGCTGCCCAGGGTCGTTGTGCCCCAAGGTCCTGCTCCAACCTCCTCCCCTTGGTCTCAGCCCATGGATCCAACCAGCTCAGATCCCTCTGGAGAACCTCAAACCCTCCAGCAGATCCACCCAGCTCAGTGTCACCCCCAAACTCTCTCCGGGAGCCCTCGATGCCTTCACCCAGGTCATGGATAAAGACATTGAACAGGGCTGGACCTGCTTAATTAGCCAAATCCTCATTCCCAACCCCCTCAATGGAGTCATGGTCACCTCCGGCGGGGTCGGCGCCGCCGGCTCCTGCCCAGCCTTACCTGTCCTTGTACTTGATGACGGCATCGACGATCTTCTTCATCTTCTTGGTGAGGTTGGGAGGGTTGGGCGAGAGCTTCTCGGCCGGCGGGCGCCCCCGTTTCTTCTGCTTCTTGCTCTCCTCGTCCTTGTCGCGGCTGCGGGTGCTGGTGGTCGGCGTGGCCGAGCCCACGTCCGGCTCCCGCTTGCGTTTGCGCGAGGATTTCTTCTGGCGCACCTCCTCCTCGATCTCCTCCAGCGTCCCCTCCTCGATGGCCTGCGCCGGGCACACACGCACCGCGGCCGCTAGCACGGCGGGGCCCGGCGCAGCCACCGGCACCGGGGACGGTTTGGGGGGGAATCGGAGCAGATTTGGGGGAATTGGAGCAAATTTGGGGAAAATCGGAGCAAATTTGGGGGAATTGGAGCAAATTTGGGGAAAATCGGAGCAAATTTGGGGGAATTGGAGAAGATTTGGGGAAAATCGGAGCAAATTTGGGGGAATTGGAGAAGATTTGGGGGAAATCAGAGGAAATTTGGGGGAATTGGAGCAAATTTGGGGAAAATCGGAGTCAATTTGGAGGAATCAGAACAGATTTGAGGGGAATCAGAGCAAATTTGGGGCAATTGGAGCAGATTTGGGGGGAATCAGAGCAAATTTGGGGGAATTGGAGTTGATTTGGGGGGAATCAGAGCAAATTTGGGGAAATTGGAGTTGATTTGGGGGGAATCAGAGCAAATTTGGGGAAATTGGAGTTGATTTGGGGGGAATCAGAGCAAATTTGGGGCAATTGGAGCAGATTTGGGGGGAATCAGAGCAAATTTGGGGGAATTGGAGTTGATTTGGGGGGAATCAGAGCAAATTTGGGGGAATCGGAGCAAATTTGGGGGAACTGGAACAGATTTGGAGGAAATTGGAGACGATTTGGGGGAATTGGAGAAAATTTGGGGGGAATCGGAGAGAATTTGGGGTAATTGGAGCAGATTTGGGGGAATCGGAGCAGATTTGGGGGAAATCAGAGGAAATTTGGGGGGGAATCGAGGCAAATTTGGAGGAATTGGAGTCAATTTGGAGGAATCGGAGCAGATTTGAGGGGAATCAGAGCAAATTTGGGGTAATTGGAGAAGATTTGGGGGAAATCAGAGCAAATTTGGGGGAATTGGAGCAGATTTGGGGAAATCGGAGCAAATTTGGGGGAAATCGGAGTAAATTTGGGGAAAATCATAGTCAATTTGGAGGAATCAGAGCAGATTTGAGGGGAATCAGAGCAAATTTGGGGAAATTGGAGTTGATTTGGGGGGAATCAGAGCAAATTGGGGGGAATCGGAGCAGATTTGGGGAAAATCGGAGCAAATTTGGCGGAAAATCGGAGCAAATTTGGGGAAAATCGGAGCAAATTTGGGGAAAATCAGAGTCAATTTGGAGGAATCGGAGCAGATTTGAGGGGAATCAGAGCAAATTCGGGGAAATTGGAGTTGATTTGGGGGAAATTGGAGCCAATTCGGGGGAATTGGAGCAAATTCGGGGGAACTGGAGCAGATTTGGGGGAAATCAGGGCAAATTTGGGGGAATTGGAGTTGATTTGGGGAAAATCGGAGCAGATTTGGGGTAACTGGAGAAGATTTGGGGGAAATCAGAGGAAATTTGGGGGGAATTGGAGCCAATTTGGGGGAATTGGAGCAAATTTGGGGGAAATCGGAGCAAATTTGGGGGAATTGGAGAAGATTTGGAGGAAATCAGAGGAAATTTGGGGGAATTGGAGCAAATTTGGGGGGAATCGGAGTCAATTTGGAGGAATCAGAGCAGATTTGAGGGGAATCAGAGCAAATTTGGGGCAATTGGAGCAGATTTGGGGGGAATCAGAGCAAATTTGGGGGAATCTGAGTCGATTTGGGGGGAATCGGAATCAATTTAGGGGAATCGGAGCAAATTTGGGGGAACTGGAACAGATTTGGAGGAAATTGGAGACGATTTGGGGGAATTGGAGAAAATTTGGGGGGAATCGGAGAGAATTTGGGGTAATTGGAGCAGATTTGGGGGAAATCAGAGGAAATTTGGGGGGGAATCGAGGCAAATTTGGAGGAATTGGAGTCAATTTGGAGGAATCGGAGCAGATTTGAGGGGAATCAGAGCAAATTTGGGGTAATTGGAGAAGATTTGGGGGAAATCAGAGCAAATTTGGGGGAATTGGAGCAGATTTGGGGAAATCGGAGCAAATTTGGGGGAAATCGGAGTAAATTTGGGGAAAATCATAGTCAATTTGGAGGAATCAGAGCAGATTTGAGGGGAATCAGAGCAAATTTGGGGAAATTGGAGTTGATTTGGGGGGAATCAGAGCAAATTGGGGGGAATCGGAGCAGATTTGGGGAAAATCGGAGCAAATTTGGCGGAAAATCGGAGCAAATTTGGGGAAAATCGGAGCAAATTTGGGGAAAATCAGAGTCAATTTGGAGGAATCGGAGCAGATTTGAGGGGAATCAGAGCAAATTCGGGGAAATTGGAGTTGATTTGGGGGAAATTGGAGCCAATTCGGGGGAATTGGAGCAAATTCGGGGGAACTGGAGCAGATTTGGGGGAAATCGGGGCAAATTTGGGGGAATTGGAGTCAATTTGGGGAAAATCGGAGCAGATTTGGGGTAATTGGAGAAGATTTGGGGGAAATCAGAGGAAATTTGGGGGGAATTGGAGCCAATTTGGGGGAATTGGAGCAAATTTGGGGGAAATCGGGGCAAATTTGGGGGAACTGGAGCAAATTTGGGGGAGCTGGAACAAATTTGGGGGAAATCGGAGCTGATTGGGGAGAATTTGAGCCAATTTGGGGGGTATCAGAGCAAATTTGGGGGAATTGGAGTCAATTTGGGGGGAATCAGAGCAGATTTGGAGGGAATCGGAATCAATTTAGGGAAGTCAGAGCAAATTTCGCGGAATCAGAGCAGATTTGGGGGAACTGGAACAAATTTGGGGGAAACTGGAGACGATTTGGGGGAATTGGAGCAAATTTGGGGGGAATCGGAGCAGATTTGGGGGAATCAGAGCAAATTTGGGGAAAATCTGAGCAAATTTGGGCTAATTGGAGAAGATTTGGGGGAAATCAGTGGAAATTTGGGGGGAATTGGAGCCAATTTGGGGGAATTGGAGTCAATTTGGAGGAATCGGAGCAGCTCTGAGGGGAATCAGAGCAAATTTGGGGGAATTGGAGTAGGTTTGGGGGGAACTGGAGCAAATTTGGGGCAAATTTGGGGGAAATCGGAGCTGATTTGGGGATATTTGAGCTGATGTGGGGGGAATCGGGGCCAGTTTGGAGGGAATCAGAGCAAATTTGGGGTAATTGGAGCAGATTTGGAGAAATTGGAGTCAATTTGGGGGGAATCAGAGCAGATTTGGAGGGAATCGGAATCAATTTAGGGGAATCGGAGCAAATTTAGGGGGATCCGAGTCGATTTAGGGAGGAATCGGAGCCAATTTGAGATGGAATCAGAGCCAATTTGGGGTAGAATCGGAGCCAATTTGAGATGGAATCAGAGCCGGTTTGGGGTGGAATCAAAGTTGATTTGGAGTGGGATCGAAGATGATTTGGGGTGGAATCGGAGCCAATCTGGAGCAGAATCCAACCTGCTCCTGGGCGAAATCAAAGCCGCGTTGAAGCGGAACCAAACGTGATTTAAAGCGGAACGGGAGCCGCTTTGGGGCCGAGTCGGAGCCGCTCCGGATTCGCTGCGGCTCGGGGCTCCAGCGAGGAGGGAGGGACCCGCGCGGCGCTGGGGAGGGTGGAGAAGATCGGAGAAGGCTGCTGTACCATGTATACCTTGAGCCACTGCTTCTCGGTCAGCGAGTCGCTGTAATCCACCTCCTTGCGGTGCCGCGACCCGCGCCCGAACATCTTCTCCTCCTCCTCCTCGCACGTCAAGCGCTCGACCTCGGCGTCGTCCTTGATGATCCACGAGGGCAGCTCGTCCTCCTCCATCAGCCGCGGTTTCCGCTTGGGGTTCCGAGCCTCCTCCCGCCGGCGATCCAGGTCCATGCGCTGCAAGGAGAGGGATTTGCCGGGGGGGCTGCCGGCTGCGCCGAGGGGTTCCCGGGTCCTTAAGGCCTCACGGAGACCTCGGAGCGGCACAACCGGAGACACCAGAGAGGGATTGGGGAGAGCCAGGAGCTGGGACAGGAGATCGGAGACCCCGGAGAGGGATTGCGGAGAGCCAGGAGCTGGGACAGGAGATCGGAGACACCGGAGAGGGACTGGGGAGAGCCAGGAGCTGGGAGAGGAGATCGGAGACACCGGAGAGGGACTGGGGAGAGCCAGGAGCTGGGAGAGGAGATCGGAGACACCGGAGACACCGGAGAGGGATTGGGGAGAGCCAGGAGCTGGGAGAGGAGATCGGAGACCCCGGAGAGGGATTGGGGAGAGCCAGGAGCTGGGAGAGGAGATCGGAGACACCGGAGAGGGATTGGGGAGAGCCAGGAGCTGGGAGAGGAGATCGGAGACACCGGAGACACCAGAGAGGGATTGGGGAGAGCCAGGAGCTGGGAGAGGAGATCGGAGACACCGGAGACACCAGAGAGGGATTGGGGAGAGCCAGGAGCTGGGAGAGGAGATCGGAGACACTGGAGAGGGATTGGGGAGAGCCAGGAGCTGGGAGAGGAGGTCGGAGACTCCGGAGAGGGATTGGGGAGAGCCAGGAGCTGGGAGAGGAGATCGGAGACACCGGAGAGGGACTGGGGAGAGCCAGGAGCTGGGACAGGAGATCGGAGACACCGGAGACACCGGAGAGGGATTGGGGAGAGCCAGGAGCTGGGAGAGGAGATCGGAGACACCGGAGAGGGACTGGGGAGAGCCAGGAGCTGGGAGAGGAGATCGGAGACACCGGAGACACCGGAGAGGGATTGGGGAGAGCCAGGAGCTGGGAGAGGAGATCGGAGACACTGGAGAGGGACTGGGGAGAGCCAGGAGCTGGGACAGGAGATCGGAGACACCGGAGAGGGACTGGGGAGAGCCAGGAGCTGGGAGAGGAGATCGGAGACACCGGAGAGGGATTGGGGAGAGCCAGGAGCTGGGAGAGGAGATTGGAGACACCGGAGACACCGGAGAGGGATTGGGGAGAGCCAGGAGCTGGGAGAGGAGATCGGAGACACTGGAGAGGGACTGGGGAGAGCCAGGAGCTGGGAGAGGAGATCAGAGACACCGGAGAGGGATTGGGGAGAGCCAGGAGCTGGGAGAGGAGATTGGAGACACCGGAGAGGGATTGGGGAGAGCCAGGAGCTGGGAGAGGAGATCGGAGACACCGGAGAGGGACTGGGGAGAGCCAGGAGCTGGGAGAGGAGATCGGAGACACCGGAGAGGGACTGGGGAGAGCCAGGAGCTGGGAGAGGAGATCGGAGACACCGGAGACACCGGAGAGGGATTGGGGAGAGCCAGGAGCTGGGAGAGGAGGTCGGAGACACCGGAGAGGGACTGGGGAGAGCCAGGAGCTGGGAGAGGAGATCAGAGACACCGGAGAGGGATTGGGAAGAGCCAGGAGCTGGGAGAGGAGATTTAATTCCTCCTCGGCCTCGTCTCCAGTAGCCCAAACTCTTTCTTTCGGTGAAGACCCCCCTTTTTCCAGCCCCAGGGGCACATTCCGGCTCCGTAGCCGCAGCCGGAAGGTCCCTATGGGCTCCTCCTTTACCGTAACCGGGAGGATCCTGCCTCTGCAGCCCGGTTCTGCCGTTTTACCTCGTTAACGAACCCCAGCTTCGTTAAGCTTGCTCACCAACTCCAAGCAGCTCAAGTTTCGGTGATTTGGGGCTATTTTTTTTAAGCCTTTTCCCTCCTCACCATGAAGAGGTCGAACTCCTCCTCGTGCCGAGCGATCATCTGGTTGACGGTTTCGTCGTCGGGAACCTCGTCTTCTTCCTGAAAAATGGGAAAAGACGCGGATTCAGCCTTGGAGAAGCTCTCCGAGCATCCCCCCCACCTCTCCCACCGACGCTGCTTTGGGTACCCAGGACACGCGGGGGCTCTACGGTTTTTTTATTATTTTTTTGGTAGATGAGATTTATTTTGAATATTTTCTTTTTTTTTTATCTATTTCTTTTATTTCTATTATATCTTGTATTTCTTTAATGTCTTGTATTTCTTCAATTTCTTGCATTTCTTTAATTTCTTGCATTTCTTCCATTTCTTTCATTAGTCTAATTTCTTTTATTTCTCTATTTTCCTTTCTCTAATTTCTTCTATTTCTTTCTTTCATTACTTTAATTTCTTATATTTATTTCTCTAATTTCTTTTACTCCTTTCATTTCTCCTATTTCTTGTATTTCTTTTATTTCCTTAATTTCTCCTATTTATTTCTTTAATTTCTCCTATTTCTTGTATTTCTTTTATCTCCTTAATTTCTCCTATTTATTTAATTTCTCCTATTTCTTGTATTTTTTATTTCTCTGACTTCTTTTATTTCTCTGATTTCTTGTATTTCTCTAACTTCTTGTATTTCTCTAACTTCTTGTATTTCTTGTATTTATTTTTTTTCTACTTTCTTTTATTTCTTTACTTTCTTGTATCTCTTGTATTTCTTTCATTTCTCTAATTTCTTTTATTTCTCTAATTAATTTCTTTTATTTCTTGTATTTCTTTTATTTCTCTAATTCCTTCTATTTCTTTTCTTTCATTTATTTCTCTAATTCCTTTAATTCCTTCGCTTCCTTCACTATTAATTTATTAATTTTATTTTTTTTTTGGGGAGGGGGGGTGGCTTCCCATTCCCTGAGCGGCTCGGGCCTCGAGGAGGATCGAACTGAACAGGCCGAGGAGGATTGAACCAAACAGGCCAAGGATCGAACCGAACAGGCCAAGGAGGATTGAACCAAACAGGCCGAGGAGGATTGAACCAAACAGGCCGAGGAGGATTGAACCAAACAGGCCGAGGATTGAATTGATCAGGCCAAGGATGATTGTATTGACTGGGCCGAGGAGGATCGAACTGAACAGGCCGAGGAGGATGAACGTAAAGGCCGAGGATTGTATCGACTGGGCCGAGGAGGATTGAATTGACTGGGCCGAGGAGGATTGATCGGGCGTGGAGACTGAGCGAGCCCCTCTCACCTTTAGAGGTGGTTCCTCCAGCTCAGCGTTCAGGCACAGGGAGGAGGCAGCGTGGGGGAAGCCGCCACTGCCCGCGCTGAATCTGTTCTGTGGATAAATAGAGGACTTCAGTCTCCAGGGCTTGTCAATCCATCACCTTTCCCCGACGCCAAAAAATCGCACAATCCAAGCCTTTCATGCTCCGTCATTTAGGTTTTTTTTTTTTTTTTAGCTTTGAAAGCCCCCAACGCCGCCGGGAAGAGCCACCACGCGTCCGCCAGCCGCGCCGTGGAGTCATTTGGAACCTGGGGGCCTCGTTTCTTACCTCGTCTTGCTCCTCGTGCTCCAAAATGGCCTGGAGGAACGCCCGGCGCTCGTGGCTGGAGGATTTCTGGTCGAACATGCCGGCCTGGATGACTTTCTGGTCGACGTTGAGCTTGTATTTGGCGGCGGCGAGGATCTTCTCCTCCACGCTGTTCACCGTGCAGAGGCGGAGCACGCGCACCTCGTTCTGCTGCCCGATGCGGTGAGCGCGGTCCTGGGCCTGGAGGTCCTGGGGGGAACCAGAAGAGGGGTTGGAGACGGGATTAACCACCAGGAACGGGCTCAGCGTTTGCCGATGGGATTTACGGCGCTCGGGTTTGGGAGCGAGCGGTGATGGAACCACCTTCTCCATTCATTGAAGGATGGAGATGGGTGTTTCGGTGTGGTTGGTGGGTTTTTTTTGGTTGGTTGGTTGGTTTTGGGGGCACTAGTTGGGTTTTTGGGGCAGCTGGTTGGATTTTGCTACAGCTGGTTGGGTTTTCGCTGCAGTTGGTTGGGTTTTTTGTGAAGTTGGTCGGGGTTTTGCTGCAGCTGGTTGGGTTTTTGAGGTGGTTAGTGAGGGGTTTGGTGCAGTTTGTTGGGTTTTTGGTGCCTTGGTTGGGTTTTTGGTGCATTTGGTTGAGGATCCGAAGGGATTTATGGACAGGGACGGGCACAGCGTTTGCCGATGGGATTTACGGCGCTCGGGTTTGGGAGCGAGCGGTGATGGAACCACCTTCTCCATTCATTGAAGGATGGAGATGGGTGTTTCGGTGTGGTTGGTGGGTTTATTTTTGGTTGGTTGGTTGGTTTTGGGGGCACTAGTTGGGTTTTTGGGGCAGCTGGTTGGATTTTGCTACAGCTGGTTGGGCTTTTGGTGTGGCTGGTTGGGTTTTTGCTGCAGTTGGTTGGGTTTTTTGTGAAGTTGGTTGGGGTTTTGCTGCAGCTGCTTGGGTTTTTGATGTGGTTAGTGAGGGGTTTGGTGCAGTTTGTTGGGTTTTTGGTGCCTTGGTTGGGTTTTTGGTGCATTTGGTTGAGGATCCGAAGGGATTTATGGACAGGGACGGGCACAGCGTTTGCCAATGGAATTTACGGCACTCGGGTTTGGGAGCGAGCGGTGATGGAACCACCTTCTCCATTCATTGAAGGGTGGAGAAGGGTTTTTTGGTGTGGTTGGTGGGTTTTTTCTGGTTAGTTGGTTGGTTTTTGGGTGGGGTTGACTTGCTTGCTTGGTTGGTTGGTTTTTTTGTGAAGTTGGTTGGGTTTTGCTGCAGCTTGTTGGGTTTTGATGTGGCTGGTTGGGCGTTTGCTGCAGTTGGTTGGGTTTTTGATGCAGTTGGTGGGGGTTTTGGGGCATTGGTTGGGTTTTTGCTATAGCTGGTTGGGTTTTTGGTGCATTTGGTTGGGTTTTTGATGCAGTTGGTTGGGTTTTTGGTGCGGCTGGTTGGGTTTTTGGTGCGGCTGGTTGGGTTTTTGATATGGTTGGTGGGGGGTTTGGTGCAGTTTGTTGGGTTTTTGGTGCATTTGGTTGGGTTTTTGGTGCAGCTGGTTGGGTTTTTGATGTGGTTAGTGGGGGGTTTGGTGCATTGGTTGGGTTTTTGGTGCAGTTCGTTGGTTTTTTGGAGCATTTAGTTGGATTTTTGGTGCACTGCTTGGGTTTTTTTACCTGGTGAGGGTTCCAGTCGCTGTCAAAGATAATGACGGTGTCGGCCGACTGGAGGTTCAGGCCCAGCCCACCGGCCCGAGTGCTCAGCAGGAAAATGAAATACTCCGAACCCGGCTCGTTAAACGTCTTTAACAACATTCCCCGGTCCTCTGCTTTAGTGGTTCCTGAAAACAGAGAGAGGGGGTTATTCCTGCCCCACAGGCGACCGTCAGGAGATCCTGAGGGGCTGGGAGAGTTGGGATTGTCCAGCCTGGAGAAGAGAAGGCTGCAGGGAGACCTCAGAGCAGCTTCTAGGATGGAAAGAGGCTCCAGGGAAGCTGGGGAGGAGCTCTTGATCAGGGATAGGATGAGGGGAACAGCTTAAAGCTGAAAAAGGAGAGATGGAGATGGGATCTTGGGGAGAAAAGTTCTCCTGGAAGGGTGGGGAAGCCCTGGGGCAGGTTGCCCAGGAGCAGTGGTGGCTGCTCCATCCCTGGAGGGGTTGAAGACCAGGTTGGATGGGGCTTGGAGCTCCTGATCCAGCGGGAGGTGTCCCTGCCCATGGGGCTGGATCTGGATGGGTTTTGAGGTCCCTGCCAACTCCACCCACCCTATGAGTCCATGATCCGGAGGGAGCACGAGAGGCATTTTAGGTGCCTGGGCGGCCATTTTTGGAGAAAGACTTGAGGAAAAGGGAGGAAAAAATAAAAAGAGAATGGAACGGCTAAATACGGATGGTGGGGCCACCCTTGAGTGGACTGGAAGAGCTCAGGAGAGCAGAGCTGAGAACGCAGTGGGATTCAGGGCAGCTCCACAGGGATCAGGGATGGTCCAGGGAGCAAGAGAAGCTCTTCAGGAGCCGTTCGGGATGCTCTGAGGGGTGAAGGTGGCTCTGCAG
Source organism: Phaenicophaeus curvirostris (assembly GCF_032191515.1). Taxonomy (NCBI): domain Eukaryota; kingdom Metazoa; phylum Chordata; class Aves; order Cuculiformes; family Cuculidae; genus Phaenicophaeus; species Phaenicophaeus curvirostris. Next base: position 81,221 of record NW_027206933.1, read on the forward strand.
GAGCCGTTCGGGATGTTCTGAGGGGTGAAGGTAGCTCTGCAGGAGCCGTTCAGGATGCTCTAGGGGTGAAGGTGGCTCTGCAGGAGCCGTTCAGGATGCTCTAGGGGTGAAGGTGGCTCTGCAGGAGCCGTTCGGGATGCTCTAGGGGTGAAGGTGGCTCTGCAGGAGCCGTTCGGGATGCTCTAGGGGTTAAGGTAGCTCTGCAGGAGCCGTTCAGGATGCTCTAGGGGTGAAGGTGGCTCTGCAGGAGCCGTTTGGGATGTTCTGAGGGGTGAAGTTAGCTCTGCAGGAGCCGTTTGGGATGCTCTGAGGGGTGAAGGTAGCTCTGCAGGAGCCGTTCGGGATGCTCTAGGGGTGAAGGTGGCTCTGCAGGAGCCGTTCGGGATGCTCTAGGGGTGAAGGTAGCTCTGCAGGAGCTGTTTGGGATCCTCTGGGGTGAAGGTGGCTCTGCAGGAGCCGTTCGGGATGCTCTAGGGGTGAAGGTGGCTCTGCAGGAGCCGTTCAGGATGCTCTGGGGTGAAGGTAGCTCTGCAGGAGCCGTTCGGGATGCTCTAGGGGTGAAGGTGGCTCTGCAGGAGCCGTTCGGGATGCTCTAGGGGTGAAGGTGGCTCTGCAGGAGCCGTTCGGGATGTTCTGAGGGGTGAAGGTGGCTCTGCAGGAGCCGTTCGGGATGCTCTAGGGGTGAAGGTGGCTCTGCAGGAGCCGTTCGGGATGCTTTAGGGGTGAAGGTGGCTCTGCAGGAGCCGTTCGGGATGTTCTGAGGGGTGAAGTTAGCTCTGCAGGAGCCGTTTGGGATGCTCTGAGGGGTGAAGGTAGCTCTGCAGGAGCCGTTCGGGATGCTCTGGGGTGAAGGTAGCTCTGCAGGAGCCGTTCGGGATGCTCTAGGGGTGAAGGTAGCTCTGCAGGAGCTGTTTGGGATCCTCTGGGGTGAAGGTGGCTCTGCAGGAGCCGTTCGGGATGCTCTAGGGGTGAAGGTGGCTCTGCAGGAGCCGTTCGGGATGTTCTGAGGGGTGAAGGTGGCTCTGCAGGAGCCGTTCGGGATGCTCTAGGGGTGAAGGTGGCTCTGCAGGAGCCGTTCGGGATGCTTTAGGGGTGAAGGTGGCTCTGCAGGAGCCGTTCGGGATGTTCTGAGGGGTGAAGGTGGCTCTGCAGGAGCCGTTCGGGATGTTCTGAGGGGTGAAGGTGGCTCTGCAGGAGCCGTTCGGGATGCTCTAGGGGTGAAGGTGGCTCTGCAGGAGCCGTTCGGGATGCTCTGAGGGGTGAAGGTGGCTCTGCAGGAGCCGTTCGGGATGCTCTGAGGGGTGAAGGTGGCTCTGCAGGAGCCGTTCGGGATGCTCTAGGGTGAAGGTGGCTCTGCAGGAGCCGTTCGGGATGCTCTGAGGGGTGAAGGTGGCTCTGCAGGAGCCGTTCGGGATGCTCTGGGGTGAAGGTAGCTCTGCAGGAGCCGTTCGGGATGCTCTGGGGGGTGAAGGTAGCTCTGCAGGAGCCGTTCGGGATGCTCTAGGGGTGAAGGGGGCTCTGCAGGAGCCGTTCGGGATGCTCTGAGGGGTGAAGGTGGCTCTGCAGGAGCCGTTCGGGATGTTCTGAGGGGTGAAGGTGGCTCTGCAGGAGCCGTTCGGGATGCTCTAGGGGTGAAGGTAGCTCTGCAGGAGCCGTTCGGGATGCTCTGAGGGGTGAAGGTGGCTCTGCAGGAGCCGTTCGGGATGCTCTAGGGGTGAAGGTAGCTCTGCAGGAGCCGTTCGGGATGCTCTAGGGGTGAAGGTGGCTCTGCAGGAGCCGTTCGGGATGCTCTAGGGGTGAAGGTGGCTCTGCAGGAGCCGTTCAGGATGCTCTAGGGGTGAAGGTGGCTCTGCAGGAGCCGTTCGGGATGTTTTGGGGGTGAAGGTGGCTCTGCAGGAGCCGTTCGGGATGCTCTAGGGGTGAAGGTGGCTCTGCAGGAGCCGTTCAGGATGCTCTAGGGGTGAAGGTGGCTCTGCAGGAGCCGTTCGGGATGTTTTGGGGGTGAAGGTGGCTCTGCAGGAGCCGTTCGGGATGCTCTGAGGGGTGAAGGTGGCTCTGCAGGAGCCGTTCAGGATGTTCTGAGGGGTGAAGGTGGCTCTGCAGGAGCCGTTCGGGATGCTCTAGGGGTGAAGGTGGCTCTGCAGGAGCCGTTCAGGATGCTCTAGGGGTGAAGGTGGCTCTGCAGGAGCCGTTCGGGATGTTTTGGGGGTGAAGGTGGCTCTGCAGGAGCCGTTCGGGATGCTCTAGGGGTGAAGGTAGCTCTGCAGGAGCCGTTCGGGATGTCCTGAGGGGTGAAGGTGGCTCTGCAGGAGCTGTTTGGGATGCTCTAGGGGTGAAGGTGGCTCTGCAGGAGCCGTTCGGGATGCTCTAGGGGTGAAGGTAGCTCTGCAGGAGCCGTTCGGGATGCTCTAGGGGTGAAGGTGGCTCTGCAGGAGCCGTGCGGGATGCTCTGAGGGGTGAAGGTGGCTCTGCAGGAGCCGTTCGGGATGTTCTGAGGGGTGAAGGTGGCTCTGCAGGAGCCCAGATGGGCTCCAGGCACAAACTACACGGCACGTTTTCGGGCTCAGCGCTGGGATTTAACTGATTGCTTCTTGTTTATCCGAGCTTAACAGGGTTACGGCTCTACCGGTTGAGGTTTCCGGGCCCTTCGACCGTCCTGCGAAGCTCCGGGATCAGAGATTTAAAACCGAAGGGACCGTTTGGCAGCAGCTGATGGGACCGCATGGAGCCAAGGGGTGTGTTTTGTATCTTACCCCGCAGGATTTCTTGCTCTAAACTCCGAGCGGGGCCGATCGCTGCTCAGTTTGGACGCGATTCCCTCAGGAAAAGCCGTCCCGGTGGATCCGGAGGCGCTTCCCTCACCCCCCAGCCCTGCGCCCAGGGGGTTTTATCCTCCCCGCGATGGCAGAAGGGCTCCTGCCCGCACGCCCAGGGCACTCACCGTCCAGCCTGAGGTATTTGAATCCACGATAAGCAAAATAATCTTCCATGATGGTCATCAGGGAGGTCATCTGGCAGAAGAGCAGCACCTTGTGGTTGGTGGCTCGAAGCTTGGGCAGGATGCGATCCAGCAGCTCGAATTTACCCGAGGCGCGATATAAATCCAGGCTGGGAGGGAAGAGAAGAGCGGAGACGAGGATTTGAGGTGGAAAAATGCAGCACGTCCCCTCTCTGGGTTGTTCTGTGTGGAATCATGGAGTCGTTATCATAGAATCAGAGAGTCACCAGGTTGGAAAGGACCCACCGGATCATGGAGTCCAACCATCCCCATCAATCACTGACCCACGTCCCTCAGCACCTCGTCCACCCGGCCCTCAAACCCCTCCAGGGCAGGGGACTCAACCCCCTCCCTGTCCCAGGGCCCAGGGACCCTTTCCAGGAAAGATTCCATCCTGCTGTCCAGCCGGAGCCTCCCCTGGTGGAGCTTGAGGCCGTTCCCTCTCGGCCTGGCCCCTGGCCCTGGGGAGAAGAGCCCAGCTCCCTCCTCTCCACCAGCTCCTTGCAGGGAAAGAGCAAGGAGGTCTCCCCTCAGGCTCCTCTTCTCCAGGTTAAAAAGCTCCAGGTCCCTCAGCTGCTCCCACAACCTCTGGTCCTCCAGACCCTTCTCCAGCTTCATCTCGGAGCGAGGGACTCAAAACTGAACCCAGGATTCGAGGTGCGGCCTCAGCACCAAGTCCAGGGGCACAATCCCTTCCCTGCTCCTGCTGGCCCGATCCCTCTCTAGATCCTTCCTGCCCTCCAGCCATGGATCCAGCCTGGCCTGATCCCTCTGCAGATCCAGCCTGCCCTCCATCCATGGATCCAGCCTGTCCTGATCCCTCTCTAGATCCTTCCTGCCCTCCAGCCATGGATCCAGCCTCTCCTGATCCCTCTCTAGATCCTTCCTGCCCTCCAGCCATGGACCCAGCCTCTCCTGATCCCTCTCTAGATCCTTCCTGCCCTCCAGCCATGGATCCAGCCTCTCCTGATCCCTCTCTAGACCCTTCCTGCCCTCCAGCCATGGATCCAGCCTCTCCTGATCCCTCTCTAGATCCTTCCTGCTCTCCAGCCATGGATCCAGCCTGGCTCGATCCCTCTCTAGATCCTTCCTGCCCTCCAGCCATGGATCCAGCCTCTCCTGATCCCTCTCTAGATCCTTCCTGCCCTCCAGCCATGGATCCAGCCTCTCCTGATCCCTCTCTAGATCCTTCCTGCTCTCCAGCCATGGATCCAGCCTCTCCTGATCCCTCTCTAGATCCTTCCTGCCCTCCATCCATGGATCCAGCCTCTCCCGATCCCTCTCTAGATCCTTCCTGCCCTCCATCCATGGATCCAGCCTGGCCTGATCTCTCTCTAGATCCTTCCTGCCCTCCAGCCATGGATCCAGCCTGGCCTCATCCCTCTCTAGATCCTTCCTGCCCTCCATCCATGGATCCAGCCTCTCCTGATCCCTCTCTAGATCCTTCCTGCCCTCCATCCATGGATCCAGCCTCTACTGATCCCTCTCTAGATCCTTCCTGCCCTCCAGCCATGGATCCAGCCTGGCCCGATCCCTCTGGAAATCCTTCCTCTGTCCAAGGATTTCCTAAAATCTAGGAAAACACCACCTACGGCCTTTGCCTCGTCCATCAGGAGTCACCGGGTTGCAGAGGGCGCTCAGCTTGCTCAACTGGACGTGCTCCTCAAGAAAAAGCCACAGTTGCAGCTCTCCAAGCCCTTACTCACCCTTGCACGATGCCTCCCGTGAAGCCCAAGTGCTCGGAAAAGGATTCCTGCCATAGGGGAAAAGAACCGGAGTCAGAAACCGTTTGAGCATGGAAAGAAATCCAGCTAAACCCTAGGAACGCCTGGAAAACTAAGCGGCCCTGAGGGCAGAAGCCAAAGTTCTTGCTCCTGAAGGGCTCGGGGAGCTGCTGTGGGAAGAAAGTGGAGACGGGAGCGGTTTGGGAAGGCCTGAAGGCTGTCGCCGAGCTCGTTGGGATGAGCGGATACACCCAAACTCCCTTTTTTTAGGCAATTCTGCTCCATCGAGCCCGCTCGGGCACATTCCAGATGGTTTTGGGTGGGAAAAGGAGCCTTCAAGAGGAATCCGGCCCGGCAAACAGCCCCGTGAACGCTCAGCGCTGGGTTTAATCTGCTTTATCTCCATTCCAGAGAGGGATGGGAGCGTTCTTCCCCGTTTCTGGAGATCCCCAGGGTTGCCCCGTTACCTCGATGTGCTGGAACATGTAGGGGTGGTTGCAGATTTTCCGTAGCTGCATGATGGTGTTCATTAAGGTTTTCGTCCCGCCTTTCCCCTGTGCAAACAAGAAAGGAATTAGCGGATGGAGAAGACCTCTCCCCCATCCCTGGAGGTGCCTCCAGAGCTTCATCTAAGAGGGCTTTGCTCCCTCTGTCAATGTAGGAACTGAGAGTGGAGGGAGGAGACCTCAACCCCATCCCTAGAGGTGCCTCCAGAACTTCATCCAAGAGGATTTTGCTCCCTCTGTCCGTGTAGGAACTGAAAGTGGACAGAGAAAACCTCTCCCCCATCCCCAGAGGTGCCTCTAGAGCTTCATCCAAGAGGATTTTGCTCCCTCTGTCCATGTAGGAACTGAGAGAGGATGGAGAAGACCTCAACCCCATCCCTGGAGGTGCCTCCAGAGCTTCATCCAAGAGGATTTTGCTCCCTCTGTCCATGTAGGAACTGAGAGAGGATGGAGAAGACCTCTCCCCCATCCCCAGAGGTGCCTCTAGAGCTTCATCCAAGAGGATTTTGCTCCCTCTGTCCATGTAGGAACTGAGAGAGGATGGAGAAGACCTCAACCCCATCCCTGGAGGTGCCCCCAGAGCTTCATCCAAGAGGATTTTGCTCCCTCTGTCCATGTAGGAACTGAGAGAGGATGGAGAAGACCTCTCCCCCATCCCCAGAGGTGCCTCTAGAGCTTCATCCAAGAGGATTTTGCTCCCTCTGTCCATGTAGGAACTGAGAATGGACGGAGAAGACCTCAACCCCATCCCTGGAGATGCTTCCAGCCCGGCTCCGGTTATGGAGAGATCCAGGAAAAGCAGAGATCCGAGGGAGCTGACCTTTTTGTCCTTCTCAGAGCCATCGGTGAGCAGCACGCCCTTGGCCTGCATGTGCCGGTAGAGGACCCTCTGCAGTGCCGACATGTCACACTTGATCACGTATTCCACCTGCAAGAGCCCCAGAAGGGTTAGTTCCCAACGGAATCCCAGCTGGAATCTCCAAAACCCTCAACCTGCACCTTCATCGAGTGCTCCCTGAGAGAGTTTGGGGGTGACACTGAGCCGGGTGGATCTGCTGGAGGGTTTGAGGTTCTCCAGAGGGATCTGAGCTGGTTGGATCCATGGGCTGAGACCAAGGGGATGAGGTTGGAGCAGGACCTTGGGGCACAACGACCCTGGGCAGCTCCAGCCTAGGAGGAGTCTGGCTGGAAAGGGCCTGGAGGAGAAGGACCTGGGGGGGTTGGTGGGACACGAGGATGTGGAGGCTCTGGAGCGAGTGCAGAGAAGAGCAACGAAGCTGGGGAGGGGGCTGGAGGAGAAGAGGAGCGGCTGAGAGAGCTGGGGGGGTTCAGCCTGGAGAAGAGGAGCCTGAGGGGAGACCTCCTTGCTCTTTCCCTGCAAGGAGCTCGTGGAGAGGAGGGAGCTGGGCTCTTCTCCCCAGGGCCAGGGGCCAGGCCGAGAGGGAACGGCCTCAAGCTCCACCAGGGGAGGCTCCGGCTGGACAGCAGGATGGAATCTTTCCTGGAAAGGGTCCCTGGGCCCTGGGACAGGGAGGGGGTTGAGTCCCCTGCCCTGGAGGGGTTGAAGGGCCGGGTGGACGAGGCGCTGAGGGACACGGGTCAGTGATTGATGGGGATGGTTGGACTCCACGATCCGGTGGGTCCTCTCCAACCTGGTGATTCTCTAATTCAAACCCCCAGGATCCTGGATCCTTCTGGAGCACAACACAAACCCAACCACCCTCAAGCCCAGACGAGGCCCCACGGACACACGGAGACGAGGACGGATTCTCGTGGCCGTTACCTTCTCTGGGAGCTGAGCTTCCACCTCCTTCTTCAGCCTCCGCAGCAGGAAGGGGCGCAGCACCTTGTGCAAGCGCCGGATGATCAGGATGGTTTCCTCTTCGTTGAGGTCGACCTGCATCACCAGGAAAAGGAACCGTTACGCTGGGGACACCCCTGGCCACCCCAGGGTTGGGATGAAGCCCAGTGATGCTCCACAGGGACACCAGGAGTTTCTCTGGTGGAATCAGCACCACGGGAGGTTCCTGCACTGGTTTCTTTTCGAGTTGGGGCTCCCTTGTCTCCCCATGAAACCCCAGGAGTCGCTTCCAAAGCCCAACCGGCTCCCATCCCAGAATCCCAGCCCGGTGGGGTGGGAAGGACCCTTCCCAGCTCCCTGTCCCCACGTCCTTCTCCACACCGGTCATTCCCGCTCTCTCTCAATGCCAGCTTGGAGGTGACTCCATGTCTCCAGGTCCTTCTCCACTCTGGTTGGTCACTCCCACCCTCTCCTGATGCCAGCTTGGAGGTGACTCCGTGTCTCCAGGTCCTTCTCCACTCTGGCTGGTTGCTCCCACCCTCTCCCAGCTCAGAGGTGACTCCATGACTCCAGGTCCTTCTCCATTCTGGTTGGTCATTCCCACCCTCTCCAACCTTGGAGGTGACTCCGTGTCCACCACCGGATCGCTCAGTGATGGCAGATCCGCTCTCCTACCCTCATTTCCAACCCTCAAGGACCTCGCTCCTATTTCTCCTTCATTTCCAGCCCTCGAGGACCTCGCTCCTATTTCTCCTTCATTTCCAGCCCTCGAGGACCTCGCTCCTATTTCACCTTCATTTCCAACCCTCGAGGACCTCGCTCCTATTTCTCCTTCATTTCCAACCCTTGAGGACCTCGCTCCTATTTCACCTTCATTTCCAACCCTCAGTGACCTCGCTCCTATTTCTCCTTCATTTCCAACCCTCGAGGTCCTCGCTCCTATTTCTCCTTCATTTCCAACCCTCGAGGACCTCGCTCCTATTTCTCCTTCATTTCCAACCCTCGAGGACCTCGCTCCTATTTCTCCTTCATTTCCAACCCTCGAGGACCTCGCTCCTATTTCACCTTCATTTCCAACCCTCAAGGACCTCGTTCCCATTTCACCTTCATTTCCAACCCTCGAGGACCTCGTTCCCATTTCACCTTCATTTCCAGCCCTCAAGGACCTCGCTCCCACTTCCCATCTTCCACCAAGACTCTTCCCAAAGCAACTCCATCCCCAGGGCGACTCTCGGCTCATTCCGAGTGGGAATTTCCCCCCGCCGCCCCGGTACCTTCTCCCCGGTCATGGCGAAGGGCGCGTTGAACCACTGCTCGAAGGTGCTGCAGCTCTTGAAGATGGTCGGCAGGAGGAAGTTGAGAAGGGCCCACAGCTCCGGCAATTTGTTCTGGAGCGGCGTTCCTGTCAGGAGCAGGCGGCGCGGAGCCACGTAGTGCGTGTTGAGGACCTGGGTCAGCTTGCAGTGATGGTTCTTCATCCGGTGGCCCTCGTCTACGATCATGTACTTCCAGCGGATCTGCGGGAAGGAGGGAAGCGCCGGTGAGGGACGGAGCTCGCTCGGAATTTACCTGCGTCCAGGAAGGATCCGAGCCAGCCAGGATCTCAGAAGGCCACCACCACCAACGGTCCTTCGGGAAGGGATCTCAGCTCGGAGAGGGAGCCGGGAGAAGCACGGAGAACGCTGAGGCCAAGGGGCGGACGGGGACTGCTCCCAGTTTTGGGGAACGCCAACATTCCAGGACAATTCCAACCACGTCCAACTCCGCAATGGGGAGGAGATGATGGGGGTGGAGATGGAGATAGTGGTAGGACAAGGGATGGGATAGAGATGAGGATGGGGATGAGAGTGGGATAGAGATGGAGACGAGGATGGGTTGGAGATGGAGATGGGATGGAAATAGTGGTAGGATGAGGGATGGGATGGAGGCAGAGAGGGTGGAGGAGGCGGAGAGGGTGGAGGAGGTGGAAGGACAAGGGATGGGATGGAGATGAGGATGGGATGGAGACAGTGGTAGGACAAGGGAGGGGATGGAGAGGAGGGGATGGCGAGGGAGGGGATGGCGATAGATGGAGACGACGGGGTGGGGATGATGGGATGGGACAGAGACGATGGAGAGGGAGAGGATGGTGGGATGGAGAGCAAAACGATGGAGACTCTTCCCTCTGGAGCCTCGCCGGGGTCAGATCCCACCGGCTTCTTGCACTGGGGCTGCGGAAAAGATTCCGAGCGATGCCGAACTGTTAAATCTGGGGTTTTGTTGGGATACAGGATCCAGAACCAGCCCCAGGGAGGCCCCAAAAGCCTTTAAGGTTGGGAAGAGAAAACCTCTCCAGAGCTCCATGATGGAACGCTGGTTCCACCAGGGGCCTGGCCAATATTCCCTGTCCTGGGAATCGCTTTATCGAAGAGAGAAAACCATTTGTGGAGTCGGTCAAGGAAACAAGAGCCCAGGATTGCGCAAGGAAGGAATGTGATCCAGAGGGACCTGGAGAGGCTGGAGATGGGGCTGGGAGAACATCAGGAGGTTCTACAAGGCCAAGGTCCTACACCTGGGTTGGAATCCCCAGTTTCAGTCCAGGCTGGGGGATGATGCTGGGATCGGGAGCAGCGGGAGGAGAAGGATCTGGGGGGCTGGGGGAGGAGAAGCTCGAGAGGAGCCGGTAACCACGTCCTGGGCTGCATCAGGAGCTCCTCTCTCCTCAGCTGGAGGGTCGGGGCCAGCTCTGGAATCCTCCCCAGGAGGAGGAGATGGAGCTGCTGGAAGGGGCCCAGAGGAGGCTCCGAGGAGGATCCGAGGGCTGGAGCAGCTCCCGTGCGAGGCCGGGCTGGCAGAGTTGGGCTCGTGCGGCCTGGAGAGGAGAAGGCTGCGAGGAGCCCTCCGAGCAGCTTCCAGCACCTGCAGGGGTTCCAGGAAAGCTGGGGAGGGGCTGGTTGCAAAGGCCTGGAGGGACGCGCCGAGGGGAACTGGGAGAAACTGGAGAGGGGCAGGGTTAGACTGGGCAGGAGGAGGAACTTCTCCCTGAGGAGAGCGGGGAGGCCCTGGGACAGGCTGCCCAGAGCAGAGGTGGCTGCTCCAGCCCTGGAGGGGCTCAAGGCCAGGCTGGATGGGGCCTGGAGCTCCTAATCCCTTGGAAGACGTCCCTGCACGTGGCAGGGGTGGAACTGGATGATTTTTGAGGTCCCTTCCAACCCAACCCATTCCATAATTCTACGACCAAGAGCAAACTCTGCGTTAGCTCCTCCACCGAGGGAGCAGCGGCTCCACGTCTCCACCACGAGGCTCTGGAGGCCGAAACCTCGCCGGAGAGGCCGGATTTTCCAGGCAGGGGCTGTGTCGGTGACGTCTGCGCAGCGGGATCTTCCCAGAGAAGCCCAGATCTCACGGAAAAGGGACCCACCTTGGCCAGGATGTGCTTGTCCTTAATGATGTACTCGTAGGTAGTGAGCAAGACGTTGAATTTCCCACTGCGCAGTTGAGGTACGAAGGCCCGTCTCGCTGCCGGAGAGCCCTGGAGGGAGAATTCCAAAGAGAAACGTCATTCCCAGGAGAAGAGAGGCGGTGGGAGCAGTTCTCAAGGCATAAAGGATTGTTCCGGATACAGCGAGACGGCAACAGCTGGATTCCTTTTGCTACGAAAGAATGGAAACCAAACGTGGATTCCATTTTCCTTGGGATAATGGGAATATTGTGAGGCTGGGAAGAGGCGCAAAGCGGCATCCAAGGAATTCTGCCAAAGGAAGCAGCTGGAGGGGCCTGGGAAGGGGGTTGATGCCGGTACTTGCCTTGTAGGAGACCTTCACCACGGAAGGTGCCCACTTATCAAACTCGTAGGCCCAATTCGACAGTGTTCTGGGGAGAAAAGAGAGGGAATCGGTCAAAGAGGCCCTCGCGGAGCAGGGAAGCCATCCCAGAGGCAGTAGCCGAGCCGTCTCGGGGCGATGGGCTCGGGGAGGCGCTTACGAGAGGGGGACGATGATGAGGAAGGGCCCGTTGATGCGTTTGTGCTCCATGAGGTACGTGATGAGCGCGATGGTCTGGATGGTTTTGCCCAGGCCCATCTCGTCGGCCAGGATGCCGTTGAGGTTGTTGTTGTACAGGGACACCAGCCACTCCAGACCCTTGATCTGCAGGCAAAAAAGAGGGATTGTGGCACGGAAACACACTGGAATCGTGTTCCCAACACGCTAAGGGCCTGTGTGCCCCACCCCCTTCTCACACATAGAATCACAGAGTCACCAGGTTGGGAAGGACCCACCAGATCGTGGAGTCCAACCGTCCCCATCAAGCACTAACCCGTGTCCCTCAGCGCCGCGTCCACCCGGCCCTTCAACCCCTCCAGGGCAGGGGACTCAACCCCCTCCCTGTCCCAGGGCCCAGGGCCCCTTTCCAGGAAAGATTCCATCCTGCTGTCCATGCGGAGCCTCCCCTGGTGGAGCTTGAGGCCGTTCCCTCTCGGCCTGGCCCCTGGCCCTGGGGAGAAGAGCCCAGCTCCCTCCTCTCCACCAGCTCCTTGCAGGGAAAGAGCAAGGAGGTCTCCCCTCAGGCTCCTCTTCTCCAGGCTGAACCCCCCCAGCTCTCTCAGCCGCTCCTCTTCTTCTCCAGCCCCCTCCCCAGCTTCGTTGCTCTTCTCTGCACTCGCTCCAGAGCCTCCACATCCTCGTGTCCCACCAACCCCCCCAGGTCCTTCTCCTCCAGGCCCTTTCCAGCCAGACTCCTCCTAGGCTGGAGCTGCCCAGGGTCGTTGTGCCCCAAGGTCCTGCTCCAACCTCATCCCCTTGGTCTCAGCCCATGGATCCAACCAGCTCAGATCCCTCTGGAGAACCTCAAACCCTCCAGCAGATCCACCCGGCTCAGTGTCACCCCCAAACTCTCTCAGGGAGCCCTCGATGCCTCCATCCAGGTCGTGGATAAAGACATTGACCAGGACCCAGCACGGAGCCCTGGGGACACCGCTTGGAACTGGCCTCCAGCTGGAGTTAACTCCATCTCCCACCACTCTCTGGGCCCTCCACACAACCAGTTTTCCACCCGGGAGAGCGTCGGCCTCTCCAGGCCCGAGACGGACAGTTTCTGAAGCAGAATGCTGGGAGAAACCCTGTCAACGGCTTTACTGAAGTCCAGGAGGATCCATCCCCAGCCTTTCCCTCATCCAGTAGGCGAGTCACTTTATCACAGAAGGCGATCAGGTTTGTTTGATAGACGAGCTCTCTATACATCATTAACGACCTCCTTTTAATTATTTCTAGCGAGGCATTAATGGATTCCGGTCCTCCTGGGCTCAGCGACACGCCCTGACCCTCTTTGTGGCTCCTTATCCCGCCGGCTCTGCCCTCCCTGCACCCCAAATCCCAGGGCCTCGTGCGAGTCCCTCCGGCAGCAGCCGCGTGCCGGCGTCCCCGCTCACCTGGTATTGTTTGAGGACGCCGTTGACCATCAGCGTGGATTGCTTGTCCACCCGCTCGGTGACGGCGTGGGCCACGGCGTAGTAGGACTGCAGGCCCCTCGCCAGCGCCTGCGACACCCCGTACTCGTCATCCACATCTTGCTTCGCGTTCCTGGTGGGAAAAAACGGGAGATGAGACGAGGAATCCCGTTGGATTCAACCCCCGGCGAGCCCCAGGGCGTTCGTTTTTCCGATAGAGGCCAAACTAGGTCTCGTTTGAGAAAGGTCGCTCCCAAAAAGTGGGAGCAGAACAAGCTCTGCCTGTTCAATTCCGTAAAAAGATCCATAAAAGCGAGTCTGGAACGGGAGACGGCACGGGAAGGGGCAAGGCTCACTCGATAATGTGCCTGGCGTCCACTTCTGAGACATCATCGCTGTCTGGATCCGGGATCTTTTTCTTCTCCTCCACGGGCAGCGCAGGCTGAGCTGGTTGTGGTTGCTCCTCTTCTTCTTCCTACGGGGAGAGAGCAAGCGGAGCCTCCTGAGCGCAAACGGAACCGAGAGAACCCATGGGCCGTAGCGTGGGAAACCTGAGAAGGACCTGGGGATGGGTTTGGAGTGACCAGATGGAGCAGAAAAGGACCTGGAGACACCAAGTTCTACCCTGAGCTGGCACTGGGATGGGTTTGGACTGACCAGATGGAGCAGAAAAGGATCTGGAGACACCAAGTTCTACCCCGAGCTGGCACTGGGATGGGTTTGGACTGACCAGATGGAGCAGAAAAGGATCTGGAGACACCAAGTTCTACCCCGAGCTGGCACTGGGATGGGTTTGGACTGACCAGATGGAGCAGAAAAGGATCTGGAGACACCAAGTTCTACCCCGAGCTGGCACTGGGATGGGTTTGGACTGACCAGAGGGAGCAGAAAAGGATCTGGAGACACCAAGTTCTACCCCGAGCTGGCACTGGGATGGGATTGGAGTGACCAGATGGAGCAGAAAAGGACCTAGAGACACCAAGTTCTACCCTGAGCTGGCACTGGGATGGGTTTGGACTGACCAGATGGAGCAGAAAAGGATCTGGAGACACCAAGTTCTACCCTGAGCTGGCACTGGGATGGGTTTGGACTGACCAGATGGAGCAGAAAAGGACCTGGAGACACCAAGTTCTACCCTGAGCTGGCACTGGGATGGGTTTGGACTGACCAGATGGAGCAGAAAAGGATCTGGAGACACCAAGTTCTACCCCGAGCTGGCACTGGGATGGGTTTGGACTGACCAGATGGAGCAGAAAAGGACCTAGAGACACCAAGTTCTACCCCGAGCTGGCACTGGGATGGGTTTGGACTGACCAGATGGAGCAGAAAAGGACCTGGAGACACCAAGTTCTACCCTGAGCTGGCACTGGGATGGGTTTGGACTGACCAGATGGAGCAGAAAAGGACCTAGAGACACCAAGTTCTACCCTGAGCTGGCACTGGGATGGGTTTGGACTGACCAGATGGAGCAGAAAAGGATCTGGAGACACCAAGTTCTACCCCGAGCTGGCACTGGGATGGGTTTGGACTGACCAGATGGAGCAGAAAAGGATCTGGAGACACCAAGTTCTACCCCGAGCTGGCACTGGGATGGGTTTGGAGTGACCAGATGGAGCAGAAAAGGATCTGGAGACACCAAGCTCTGCCCTGAGCTGGCACTGGGATGGGTTTGGAGTGATTGGATCGATCCAAGAAGGACCTGAGGGCACTAAACCCTGCCCCGATGCGGCACTGGGATGGGTTTGGAGTGACCAGAGGGATCGGAAAAGGACCTGAAGACACCAAGTTCTGCCCTGAGCTGGAACTAGGATGGGTTTGGAGTGATTGGATTGATCGGAGAAGGACCTGGGGACACCAAGCCCTGCCCCGATCCAGCACTGGGATGAGTTTGGAGTGACCTGATGGAGCAGAAAAGGACCTGGGGACACTAAACCCTGCCCTGATCCGGCACTGGGATGGGTTTGGAGTGACCGGATGGATCGGGAAGAGACCTGGGCAGCCAAGGAACCCAGCTCGCTGCCTCTGCGCTGCCGCTCGGTTCCCTGACACGAGATTTTGGGTTTAAACGCGCTTCTTTGAGCCAAGCGACGCAGATCGGGGCTGGATGAACTCCTGAGGGGGTGTCCGTGTGGAACCTACGGCCATTCCCTATTCCCTTGAAGCGTGAGGGAGACGAGGGCTTTCTCCTCACCTCCTCCTCCTCCTCCGATCCACTCTCTTCGCTGTCCGATCTCGGAGCCACTTCATATCTAATCAAAGACAAGGATCAATAATTAAGAGCAGCCACAGAAACTCTCCCGTTAAGCCGAGCGCTTCCCCCCCTTGCCGATCCCGCAGGGAAGAGCGATCTCAGCGCCCCAAACGGCCTCGCTGCGAGCAGGATCCCAGCGCGCGAGCTCCGGCGACGCGAGGCAGCGGGAATCGCCCCTCGGAACTCACCCGGGGTTCATCTCCAGCCACGCTTCCAGCTGCCCGGCCTTCGGAGCGTCGGTGCCGGTGAGGATCTTGCCGCTCTCCACGTGGATCACCTTGACGGGGAGGTCGCTCATCTGGCTCGTCTCATCCAGGGGCTGAGGAATCAAAGTCACGTCAGGATTTGGAGTTTTCCACCTTGAAAGAGCGCTGCTCTTTACACCAACAGCTCTCGCGGAAGCCCCAGAGGGCCGGCTGCTTGGCCCCGGAGGACGGGAAAAGCTCCGGAGAAGGCCAGATTTAACATTTTGCTCTGAAAAAACCCACGTCTGCATTCAGGATTTGGATGGGGAGGGGGCTCGGCTGCGAGACAGCAATTAAAAACCCCTCAAAAGTGCTTCTGCTCGCACAGGGCTGAGCGGCTCAGCACCCAGCGTTGATTTAGTGGGAGATGGAGTTAACTCCAGCTGGAGGCCAGTTCCAAGCGGTGTTCCCAGGGCTCCGTGGTGGCTCCAGCCCTGTTCAATGTCTTTATCCATGACCTGGATGAAGGCATCGAGGGCTCCCTGAGAGAGTTTGGGGGTGACACTGAGCCGGGTGGATCTGCTGGAGGGTTTTGAGGTTCTCCAGAGGGATCTGAGCTGGTTGGATCCATGGGCTGAGACCAAGGGGATGAGGTTGGAGCAGGAACTTTGGCCTCGGCCCCTCAACTCCTGGGGTCAGTTGTGGGCCCCTCCCCACCAGAAGGATGTGGAGGCTCTGGAGCGAGTGCAGAGAAGAGCAACGAAGCTGGGGAGGGGGCTGGAGAAGAAGAGGAGCGGCTGAGAGAGCTGGGGGGGTTCAGCCTGGAGAAGAGGAGCCTGAGGGGAGACCTCCTTGCTCTTTCCCTGCAAGGAGCTGGTGGAGAGGAGGGAGCTGGGCTCTTCTCCCCAGGGCCAGGGGCCAGGCCGAGAGGGAATGGCCTCAAGCTCCACCAGGGGAGGCTCCGCATGGACAGCAGGATGGAATCTTTCCTGGAAAGGGTCCCTGGGCCCTGGGACAGGGAGGGGGTTGAGTCCCCTGCCCTGGAGGGGTTGAAGGTGGACGAGGTGCTGAGGGACGTGGGTTAGTGATTGATGGGGACGGTTGGACTCTGATCCGGTGGGTCCTTCCCAACCTGGTGCTTCTCTGACTCTCTGATCCTGGCACACGTGCGGATCCCTTGGAGGCATCATGGAGCCCAACCCGACCGTCCCAGCCCAGACTTGGACGGGAGAGGGGCTGGGGGGAAGCCAAGTCGCAAAGACGGAGCCGCCCTCCCTTGCTTCAGAGCCTGGGAAATCCATTCCCACTTTCCCACCCCGCTGGCAGTTCTATTTTCGGAAGCCTCCGCTTGGCCGCCCGCAGCATTAGATCTCGTCACCGCGGGCGGCCTCTGGCAGCGCCAAGGGATATTCCGGATTTCCAGGCCGCGGCTACTTCCTACCCTACTTGGCACAACGCGCGGTAGGATTATCAGACTCACTTCTCCATCTGGTCCGATGGCCGGCGTCTGCCCTTCGGCGTTCTCGGCCTTCTGGAAGAGGAAGGAAGCGGTTGTCAGCGACAAACGTTATTCCAGAAGCCACGATTCCGGCTGCATTCCAGCTGGGAACTCACCTTTTTCTTCTTCTTCTTCTTTTTCTCCTTGGCTACCTGCGCGGCCTTGTGCTGCCGCACCAGCTCGGTCAGGTTGGCCACGTACTCGTCCGTCTGCTGCAGCAGGTAGGCCAAGCGCTTGTCTTTCTTCTGATCGATGAGCTTCCTGTACCCTTCCTCATCCTCAGCCTACGGAAAAGGGGAGCGTTACTCCCATCCGGAAGACGCAACGGCTCCCGCGCCCACGGATCGAGCCCAATCTCACCATCAGCCGGCGCATCCTCTCCTTCTCGATGCGCTCGTTCTCCTTCTTCTGCTCCCGCTCGGTGTTGGCGTGGTAGGTGGCCACGGCCTTGGTCAGCTTCTGGATTTTGCCCGTGACGGAGCGGTGGTATTCCTTGAAATCCTTAGCGTGTTGGAGGATGCTGTTGAGGTATTCCTGGAGGGAAAAAGGAGTGGGAAAGGGATGTGAGCAGCCGGGAGCAGCCCCCGAGGCTTTGGGATGGAGGAGAGATTTAAGGCTCATCCATTCCAGGCCCCTGCGATGCGCAGCGATGCCCTCAGCGACACATTCCACTATGGAATGCATCCAATATCTTATATTAAACAGCATTAATTAATCTTATGTTTAATAGAATAGATTATTTAGGTTAGAAAGGACCCACAGCATCACCCTTCCTGCACTCCAGCCTGGCCTGACCCCTCTCTAGATCCTTCCTGCCCTCTAGTCCATGGATCCAGCCTCTCTGATCCCTCTCTAGATCCTTCCTGCCCTCCATCCATGGATCCAGCCTCTCCTGATCCCTCTCTAGATCCTTCCTGCCCTCCAGCCATGGATCCAGCCTCTCCTGATCCCTCTCTAGACCCTTCCTGCCCTCCAGCCATGGATCCAGCCTCTCCTGATCCCTCTCTAGATCCTTCCTGCCCTCCAGCCATGGATCCAGCCTCTCCTGATCCCTCTCTAGACCCTTCCTGCCCTCCATCCATGGATCCAGCCTCTCCTGATCCCTCTCTAGATCCTTCCTGCCCTCTAGTCCATGGATCCAGCCTGGCCTGACCCCTCTCTAGATCCTTCCTGCCCTCTAGTCCATGGATCCAGCCTCTCCTGATCCCTCTCTAGATCCTTCCTGCCCTCCAGCCATGGATCCAGCCTGGCCTGACCCCTCTCAAGATCCTTCCTGCCCTCTAGTCCATGGATCCAGCCTGGCCTGACCCCTCTCTAGATCCTTCCTGCCCTCCAGCCATGGATCCAGCCTGGCCTGACCCCTCTCTAGACCCTTCCTGCCCTCCATCCATGGATCCAGCCTCTCTGATCCCTCTCTAGATCCTTCCTGCCCTCCATCCATGGATCCAGCCTGGCCTGATCCCTCTCTAGATCCTTCCTGCCCTCCAGCCATGGATCCAGCCTGGTCTGATCCCTCTCTAGATCCTTCCTGCCCTCCAGCCATGGATCCAGCCTGGTCTGATCCCTCTCTAGATCCTTCCTGCCCTCCATCCATGGATCCAGCCTGGCCTGATCCCTCTCTAGATCCTTCCTGCCCTCCATCCATGGATCCAGCCTGGCCTGATCCCTCTCTAGATCCTTCCTGCCCTCCATCCATGGATCCAGCCTCTCCCGATCCCTCTCTAGATCCTTCCTGCCCTCCAGTCATGGATCCAGCCTGGCCCGATCCCTCTCTAGATCCTTCCTGCCCTCCATCCATGGATCCAGCCTCTCCCGATCCCTCTCTAGATCCTTCCTGCCCTCCATCCATGGATCCAGCCTCTCCTGATCCCTCTCTAGATCCTTCCTGCCCTCCATCCATGGATCCAGCCTCTCTGATCCCTCTCTGGATCCTTCCTGCCCTCCATCCATGGATCCAGCCTGGCCCGATCCCTCTCTAGATCCTTCCTGCCCTCCATCCATGGATCCAGCCTGCCCTGATCCCTCTCTAGATCCTTCCTGCCCTCCAGCCATGGATCCAGCCTCTCCTGATCCCTCTCTAGATCCTTCCTGCCCTCCAGCCATGGATCCAGCCTGGCCCGATCCCTCTCTAGATCCTTCCTGCCCTCCAGCCCGTGGATCCAGCCTGGTCTGATCCCACTGGAAACGCAGGATCCCTCCCTAATCCCCTAAGAAAGGGAATTCCCCCCCAAAAAAATAGCCAACCCAGCTCCTCCGGCATGGGCCTGGGCGGCTGACCTGGTGCTTCTGCCTGCGCTTCCGCTCCTGCTCGATCTTCTGCTGCTTCTCCAGCTTCTCGGTGATGCGGGCCTCGCGCAGGGACTGCCGCTTGCTGCGCTTGTAGGCCTTGGCGTTGAGCGCCGTCTCCAGCGCCGTGTCGCGCCGCATGCAAACCACGACCTCCTGGCGCAGCTGTGGGAGAGAGCGGGAGCGGGAGAGAGGGATTAATTCCACAGACTGCGACGAGAGCCCGAGAGAGAGTCACGGAATCCCCCTCCAAATCCTTCCTGCCCTCCAGCCATGGATCCAGCCTGGCCTGATCCCTCTGCAGATCCTTCCTGCCCTCCAGCCATGGATCCAGCCTCTCCTGATCCCTCTCTAGATCCTTCCTGCCCTCCAGCCATGGATCCAGCCTCTCCTGATCCCTCTCTAGATCCTTCCTGCCCTCCATCCATGGATCCAGCCTCTCCTGATCCCTCTCTAGATCCTTCCTGCCCTCCATCCATGGATCCAGCCTCTCCTGATCCCTCTCTAGATCCTTCCTGCCCTCCAGCCATGGATCCAGCCTCTCCTGATCCCTCTCTAGATCCTTCCTGCCCTCCATCCATGGATCCAGCCTCTCCTGATCCCTCTCTAGATCCTTCCTGCCCTCCAGCCATGGATCCAGCCTCTCCTGATCCCTCTCTAGACCCTTCCTGCCCTCCAGCCATGGATCCAGCCTCTCCTGATCCCTCTCTGGATCCTTCCTGCCCTCCATCCATGGATCCAGCCTCTCCTGATCCCTCTCTAGATCCTTCCTGCCCTCCAGCCATGGATCCAGCCTCTCCTGATCCCTCTCTAGATCCTTCCTGCCCTCCAGCCATGGATCCAGCCTCTCCTGATCCCTCTCTGGATCCTTCCTGCCCTCCATCCATGGACCCAGCCTGGCCCAATCCCTCTCTAGATCCTTCCTGCCCTCCAGCCATGGATCCAGCCTCTCCTGATCCCTCTCTAGACCCTTCCTGCCCTCCAGCCATGGATCCAGCCTGGCCCGATCCCTCTCTAGATCCTTCCTGCCCTCCAGCCATGGATCCAGCCTGGCCTCATCCCTCTCTAGATCCTTCCTGCCCTCCACCCATGGATCCAGCCTCTCCTGATCCCTCTCTAGATCCTTCCTGCCCTCCAGCCATGGATCCAGCCTCTCCTGATCCCTCTCTAGATCCTTCCTGCCCTCCAGCCATGGATCCAGCCTGGCCTGATCCCTCTCTAGATCCTTCCTGCCCTCCAGCCATGGATGCAGCCCGGCCCGATCCCTCTGGAAACGG
Source organism: Phaenicophaeus curvirostris (assembly GCF_032191515.1). Lineage (NCBI taxonomy): Eukaryota > Metazoa > Chordata > Aves > Cuculiformes > Cuculidae > Phaenicophaeus > Phaenicophaeus curvirostris. The sequence continues at coordinate 101,172 of NW_027206933.1, forward strand.
CATCCAAGGTTTCCTAACTCAGTTTTCCTTTGGTGACAAACTCACCTGGCGCTGGAAGTTGAGCAGCCGCAGGGCTTTAAGTTCAATGGTAGCTTTGGTTCTCAGGTCTCCGGCCAGGGAGCCAGGAAGGTTTTCCAGTTCTTGGATCCTGTGAGCGATTCGAGCTTGCAGCCTGCGGAGGGAAGAGCCGGGATCTCACGGCAGGCAGGGACCAGCACAAGGAATTCGCTCCCACTCCTCTCCCGACCAGGCACGGCTCCGCTTTGTGGAGGCCTCGGGGCCGCTTGGCCCTCGCGGAATCGACCCCAGGATTGGGAATCGCGATTGCCAGCGGCCCGAGGAGGAAGGCGAAGAGATAGCGAGGCCCTACCTGTACTCCCTCTCCTGCAGGATCTCCACGGGATCGAGCCCGCGGGGTTTCTGGATGGGGGTGATCCGGTTCTGCTTCTGGTGGAGCTGCACCATGGGGGCGGGCTGGGCCGGCTGCCCTGGCGACTGCGTCTGCGGCGGCATCACCGGAGAGGCGGCCGGCGGCACGGCCGGAGGGGCCGGAGAGGGGCGGCCGGTGGGCTGGGGCGGGATCAGCTTCTGCGGGGCGCTGGAGGGGGCTGCGGCGTTGGCCAGCGGACCTGGGGGGCACGAGTCACGTCAGACACAGCCCGAGCTCTGGCTCAGCAACCCTTAGTGGGTTTGGGGGTGACACTGAGCCGGGTGGATCTGCTGGAGGGTTTGAGGTTCTCCAGAGGGATCTGAGCTGGGTGGATCCATGGGCTGAGACCAAGGGGAGGAGGTTGGAGCAGGACCTTGGGGCACAACGACCCTGGGCAGCTCCAGCCTAGGAGGAGTCTGGCTGGAAAGGGCCTGGAGGAGAAGGACCTGGGGGGGTTGGTGGGACACGAGGATGTGGAGGCTCTGGAGCGAGTGCAGAGAAGAGCAACGAAGCCGGGGAGGGGGCTGGAGAAGAAGAGGAGCGGCTGAGAGAGCTGGGGGGGTTCAGCCTGGAGAAGAGGAGCCTGAGGGGAGACCTCCTTGCTCTTTCCCTGCAAGGAGCTGGTGGAGAGGAGGGAGCTGGGCTCTTCTCCCCAGGGCCAGGGGCCAGGCCGAGAGGGAACGGCCTCAAGCTCCACCAGGGGAGGCTCCGCATGGACAGCAGGATGGAATCTTTCCTGGAAAGGGTCCCTGGGCCCTGGGACAGGGAGGGGGTTGAGTCCCCTGCCCTGGAGGGGTTGAAGGGCCGGGTGGACGAGGTGCTGAGGGACACGGGTCAGTGATTGATGGGGACGGTTGGACTTCATGATCCGGTGGGTCCTTTCCGACCTGGTGATTCTAGGATTCTGGCTCTCGCACACGGAGCCATGCCAGGAATTCAGCAGCAAAAAAAACCCCAAGGCTTCCCTCCCGCCCCCGATAAAGGCACGGAACTCCAGCCAACTGGCTCGGAAAGTGCTCACAGAGCACGGGAAGCACTCGCGGATCAAGCTCAGACGTCTGGATTTGAACCAGGAATCTTCCCCGGCTCCCACTGCCACAGGGAGGGGCAGCGTGCGGCTTTCCCCACATCCCGGCACGTGGGTTCGTTAAGGCCAAACGAAGCTCGGTCTCACCTTCTGGCCAGGGCTTGGGGGGGCCGCCGGGGGGCTGTCCCGGCATTCCTGGGGGAACTCCTGAGGGTCCGGGAGGGGGCATGTTGGGCCCTCCTATACCTGCAGAGAGGCCAAAGAACAGGTGGAAAGAGAAAGAAATAAGTACAAAAAATCACATTAAGCCATTGATCTTTGCTTTCCCTCTCGTCCTGTCCCCTGGCCCTGGGGAGAAGAGCCCAGCTCCCTCCTCTCCACCAGCTCCTTGCAGGGAAAGAGCAAGGAGGTCTCCCCTCAGGCTCCTCTTCTCCAGGCTGAACCCCCCCAGCTCTCTCAGCCGCTCCTCTTCTTCTCCAGCCCCCTCACCAGGCCCCATCCCTCTGGAAAGAGCCTCCTCCCTCTGGAAGTTGCCCTGGGCCTCTAAGAAGTTGCCCCAGCCCTCTAAGAAGTTGCCCCAGCCCTCTGGAAGGAGCCTCCTCCCTCTGGAAGGAGCTTCCTCCCTCTAAGAAGTTGCCCTGTCGCTCTGGAAAGAGCCTCGTCCCTCTGGAAGGAGCCTCTTCCCTCTGGAAGTTGCCCCGGCCCTCTAAGAAGTTGCCTCGCTGCTCTGGAAAGAGCCTCTTCCCTCTGGAAGGAGGCCTGTCCCCCTAAAAGCTGCCCCATCCCTCTGGAACTTGCCCCGTCCCTCTAGAAATTGCCCCATCCCCCTAGAAAAAGCCCCATCCCTCTGGAAAGAGCCCCATCCCTCTGGAAGAAGCCCCGTCCCTCTGGAAGGAACCCTGTCCCCCTAAAAGCTGCCCCATCCTTCTGGAAAGAGCCCCATCCCTCTGGAAATTGCCCCGTCCCCCTAGAAGAAGCCCCATCCCTCTGGAAGTTGCCCTGGCCCTCTGGAAGTTGCCCCTAGAAGAAGCCCCATCCCTCTGGAAGTTGCCCCGGCCCTCTGGAAGTTGCCCCGGCCCTCTAAGAACTTGCCTTGCTGCTCTGGAGAGAGCCTCTTCCCTCTGGAAGGAGCCCTGTCCCCCTAAAAGCTGCCCCATCCCTCTGGAACTTGCCCCGTCCCTCTAGAAATTGCCCCATCCCCCTAGAAAAAGCCCCGTCCCTCTGGAAGGAGCCCCATCCCCCTAGAAGAAGCCCCGTCCCTCTGGAAGGAGCCCTGTCCCCCTAAAAGCTGCCCCATCCCTCTGGAAAGAGCCCCATCCCTCTGGAAATTGCCCCGTCCCCCTAGAAGAAGCCCCATCCCTCTGGAAGTTGCCCTGGCCCTCTGGAAGTTGCCCCTAGAAGAAGCCCCATCCCTCTGGAAGTTGCCCCGGCCCTCTAAGAAGTTGCCTCGCTGCTCTGGAAAGAGCCTCTTCCCTCTGGAAGGAGCCCTGTCCCCCTAAAAGCTGCCCCATCCCTCTGGAAGTTGCCCCGGTCCTCTAGAAATTGCCCCATCCCCCTAGAAAAAGCCCCATCCCTCTGGAAAGAGCCCCATCCCCCTAGAAGAAGCCCCGTCCCTCTGGAAGGAGCCCTGTCCCCCTAAAAGCTGCCCCATCCCTCTGGAAAGAGCCCCATCCCTCTGGAAGTTGCCCCGTCCCCCTAGAAGAAGCCCTATCCCTCTGGAAGTTGCCCCGGCCCTCTAAGAACTTGCCTCGCTGCTCTGGAAAGAGCCTCTTCCCTCTGGAAGGAGCCCTGTCCCCCTAAAAGCTGCCCCATCCCTCTGGAAGTTGCCCCGTCCCTCTAGAAATTGCCTCATCCCCCTAGAAAAAGCCCCGTCCCTCTGGAAAGAGCCGCATCCCCCTAGAAGAAGCCCCGTCCCTCTGGAAGGAGCCCTGTCCCCCTAAAAGCTGCTCCATCCTTCTGGAAAGAGCCCCATCCCTCTGGAAATTGCCCCGTCCCCCTAGAAGAAGCCCCATCTCTCTGGAAGTTGCCCTGGCCCTCTGGAAGTTGCCCCTAGAAGAAGCCCCATCCCTCTGGAAGTTGCCCCGGCCCTCTAAGAACTTGCCTTGCTGCTCTGGAGAGAGCCTCTTCCCTCTGGAAGGAGCCCTGTCCCTCTAGAAATTGCCCCATCCCCCTAGAAGAAGCCCCATCCCTCTGGAAGTTGCCCCATCGCGCCGCCGCCGGCCCAGGGGAGGACGCACCGTGAGGTCTGTTGTAGTTTGGAGGCGTTGGTCCCGGTCCAGGCCCTTGCACCGGGCCCTGCACGGGCCCCGTCCCGGAGACGGAGGGCGGAGGTAGAGTCGGCATTTGCTGCTGCATGCCGGGCAGCGGCCGCTTGCCCTGCACGGCCATCTGCAGGTGCTCGGGGAGCGGCTGCCCGCGGGCCAGCATCTTGTAGGCCATGATCTGGGCTCGCAGCTGGTGCAGCTGGTTCTGGTTGAACGGGGTGGGACCCCGGTTCTGCTGCCCCAGAGCCTGCGGGTCGGAGCCGTCCAGGGGACCCGAGGACATGGGAGCACCGGAGGACGGACCGTTAGCCGGCACGGGGCTCGAGGCGTGTTCGGAGCCGCCGAGCGGAGAAGGGTAACCTGGAGGGAGAGAGGTCGTGAGAATCATAGAACCACCAGGTCGGAAAGGACTCACCGGATCATGGAGTCCAACCGTCCCCATCAATCACTGACCCGTGTCCCTCAGCACCTCGTCCACCCGGCCCTTCAACCCCTCCAGGGCAGGGGACTCAACCCCCTCCCTGTCCCAGGGCCCAGGGACCCTTTCCAGGAAAGATTCCATCCTGCTGTCCATGCGGAGCCTCCCCTGGTGGAGCTTGAGGCCGTTCCCTCTCGGCCTGGCCCCTGGCCCTGGGGAGAAGAGCCCAGCTCCCTCCTCTCCACAAGCTCCTTGCAGGGAAAGAGCAAGGAGGTCTCCCCTCAGGCTCCTCTTCTCCAGGCTGAACCCCCCCAGCTCTCTCAGCCGCTCCTCTTCTTCTCCAGCCCCCTCCCCAGCTTCGTTGCTCTTCTCTGCACTCGCTCCAGAGCCTCCACATCCTCGTGTCCCACCAACCCCCCCAGGTCCTTCTCCTCCAGGCCCTTTCCAGCCAGACTCCTCCTAGGCTGGAGCTGCCCAGGGTCGTTGTGCCCCAAGGTCCTGCTCCAACCTCCTCCCCTTGGTCTCAGCCCATGGATCCAACCAGCTCAGATCCCTCTGGAGAACCTCAAACCCTCCAGCAGATCCACCCGGCTCAGTGTCACCCCCAAACTCTCTCAGGGAGCCCTCGATGCCTTCATCCAGGTCGTGGATAAAGACATTGACCAGGACCCAGCACGGAGCCCTGGGGACACCGCTTGGAACTGGCCTCCAGCTGGAGTTAACTCCATCTCCCACCACTCTCTGGGCCCTCCACACAACCAGTTTTCCACCCAGGAGAGCGTCGGCCTCTCCAGGCCCGAAGCTAAAATGGGCGAGGGAAGCAAAGAGCTGTGATGCTCTGGGAGCACCGAAACATTCCGCAGCCCCATTCCTGGGAAAACAAGGCTCGGGTTTCCTAAAAGCACCAACCTTGGGAGTGCTGATCCATGGGGCTCGGAGGAGGCCCCATTCCCGCGTGCCCGCCGGGCCGCATCCCCATCCCTTTCATCTGGCTGTAGCGGGGATCGTCGGAAATTCCCTTCTCGTGCATGGAATCCATGGGCTGGGGGGAAAAGCAAGAGCTCGGGGTCAAGGAGGTGGAGACGGCGTTCCCAGAGGCCGGAATGCTACACTCCGAAGGCACCGAGGACTCTCCATTGGCCACGAGGATTCCCTCACACGTGCCCGGACGCTGCCAACCACCCCGATTTCCCAGGAAAAACCCACGCGGAGCAGAAAAACCGCCAGCATCAAAAGGGAAGCGGCACAAGGGGACGTGGAATGAGACTTGAACCCACTGAAAAGCTTTGCCAGAGAGGTTTTATCCCACGTCTTCCAGCAAATGGTGCTGAAGACAACCGGAAAAACTCCAGATTGGATGGAAAAGGTGAGGAAAAGGAGGCTTGGATGATGGAATTCCCCAATATTTTGATGGAAAGGGAGTGGGGAGTCTCCTTTCCCACATTCCCAATGAGAGAAAACTTAACAGGACATTTAATCTCCATCCCTGTTTAGGGATTGAGCTTCTCCATCCCGGCTCACGGTTGGAAGTGAGCAGGAGATGGGAACGATGCCGAGTCCTCCTAAGAAAAAGGCATCAACCCCTCTCCAAACCCTTCCCCGCTGCCTGGAGCATCTGGAAAATCAACCAAGAGGGAAACGAAGCCACCAAGCCGGTTCTGCGGGTCTCATGGAGCCTCGTTTTCCACATTTCCAATCAGAGAAACGTTAATCAAACATTCCAGCTCCATCCCTCTTTAGGGATTGAGCTTCTCCATCCCGGCTCACGGTTGGAAATGAGCAGAAGATAGGAATAATACCAAGTCCTCCTAAGAAAAAGGCATCAACCCCTCTCCAAACCCTTCCCCGCTGCCTGGAGCATCCGGAAAATCAACCAAGAGGAAAACGAAGCCACCGAGCCGGTTCTGCAGGTCTCATGGAGCCTCGTTTTCCACATTTCCAATCAGAGAAACGTTAATCAAACATTCCAGCTCCATCCCTCTTTAGGGATTGAGCTTCCTCCATCCCGGCTCACGGTTGGAAGTGAGCAGGAGATGGGAACGATGCCGAGTCCTCCTAAGAAAAAGGCATCAACCCGTCTCCAAACCCTTCCCTGCTGCCTGGAGCATCTGGAAAATCAACCAAGAGGGAAACGAAGCCACCGAGCCGGTTCTGCGGGTCTCACGGAGCCTCGTTTTCCACATTTCCAATCAGAGAAACGTTAATCAAACATTCCAGCTCCATCCCTCTCTAGGGATTGAGCTTCTCCATCCCGGCTCACGGTTGGAAGTGAGCAGAAGACATGAACGATGCCGAGTCCTCCTAAGAAAAAGGCATCAACCCGTCTCCAAACCCTTCCCTGCTGCCTGGAGCATCTGGAAAATCAACCAAGAGGGAAACGAAGCCACCGAGCCGGTTCTGCGGGTCCTACGGAAGCTGGAAGCCGTTCCTGGAGTGCTTTCCCAGCATTCCCAAGCCTCTCACCTTGTGCATCTGGTGGAGGTTGTCCTGAGCGTAGGCGCCGGGCGGCTGGGGCGGCAGCGGGTGCCCGGCCGAGGGCGGCCCGGGGCTGGGGCCCATCATACCGTGAGCGGAACCGGGCGAGGGGCCGGGGCTGGGGCCCAGCATCGCTCCCGGCGAAGGGCCCGGGCCTGGAGACGGCCCCGGCCGCGGCGTCCCGCCCAGCGGAGGATCCGGAGTCGACATGGTCACAGCGGGGGCCAGGAGAGAGGTCCGGGCGTCAGAGGGCTCCGCGCGGCCACAGCTGCCCCCGGTGCTCCTGGAAAAGCCGCGGAGCCGGGGATGGAAAAGGAAATTGGGATTAGGAAAAGCAAAAAAACGCAGAACGGCTTGAGTTGGAAGGGACCTCCAAGCCCACCCAGTCCCACCCCTGCCATGGGGACGCTTCCCAAGGGATTAGGAGCTCCAGGCCCCATCCAACCCGGCTTTGAGCCCCTCCAGGGCTGGAGCAGCCACCTCTGCTCTGGGCAGCCTGTCCCAGGGCCTCCCCGCTCTCCTCAGGGAGAAGTTCCTCCTCCTGCCCAGTCTAACCCTGCCCCTCTCCAGTTTCTCCCAGTTCCCCTCGGCCCGTCCCTCCAGGCCTTTGCAACCAGCCCCTCCCCAGCTTTCCTGGAGCCCCTGCAGGTGCTGGAAGCTGCTCGGAGGGCTCCTCGCAGCCTTCTCCTCTCCAGGCCGCACGAGCCCAACTCTGCCAGCCCGGCCTCGCACGGGAGCTGCTCCAGCCCTCGCCTCCTCCTCGGAGCCTCCTCTGGGCCCCTTCCAGCAGCTCCATCTCCTCCTCCTGGGGAGGATTCCAGAGCTGGCCCCGACCCTCCAGCTGAGGAGAGAGGAGCTCCTGATGCAGCCCAGGACGTGGTTACCGGCTCCTCTCGAGCTTCTCCTCCCCCAGCCCCCCAGATCCTTCTCCTCCCGCTGCTCCCGATCCCATCATCGTCCCCCAGCCTGGATTGAAACTGGGGATTCCAACCCAGCTGTAGGACCTTGGCCTTGTAGAACCTCTTGATGTTCTCCCAGCCCCATCTCCAGCCTCTCCAGGTCCCTCTGGATCACATTCCTTCCTTGCGCAATCCTGGGCTCTTGTTTCCTTGACCGACTCCACAAATGGTTTTCTCTCTTCGATAAAGCGATTCCCAGGACAGGGAATATTGGCCAGGGCCCTGGTGGAACCAGTGTTCCATCATGGAGCTCTGGAGGGGTTTTCTCTTCCCAACCTTAAAGGCGTTTGGGGCCTCCCTGGGGCTGGTTCTGGACCCAAGCAGAGGTGCTTGGCCTTGTAGAACCTCACGATGTTCTCCCAGCCCCACTTTTCCAGTCTCTCCAGGTCCCTCTGGATCCTTCCGATGTGACAACCACTCCGCTCAGCTCGGTGTCACCTCCAAACCTGCCGAGGGTGCCCTCGATCTCGCTGTCTAGATCATCGATGAAGATCTCGAGCAGCACTGGTCCCAGTCCAGACCCAGAGCGCTGGAACCATCCTGGCGTGGCCGAGCCGGAGGCACCGGGAACAACCAGCTCGCTTGAATCCAGATCCTCACAGCTGTTCCCAGGATTCAGGCCGCACGCTGTTACCCAGGAAGCGTTTTATCCACCAAAGTGGTTTTATTCTGCTTCCAAGAGTGGGTTTTTTGGATGCTGAAAACAATTTGAAGTTGTCCTGAGCTGGCTCAGCGCTTCCGTGATGTGGATTAAACCCAAATATCCCAAGCAAGGAAGCATCCAGAACCAAAATGCTCCCTCAATCCGGTTTAACGGGTAAAACAGTTGGATTCATCGGAGCAAAGGATTCCCAGTTACCTCAGGGACGGCACAGGAGCCGCTACAGGAACCGGAGGCCTCTCCAAGCTTTGGGTTTGGATTTGGGATCGTGGCCAACCGGCTGACAAGGCGAATAACCCCAGGTCCATCCTCTGGTCCTGCTGCAGGATCAACCCCACGCGGAGTTTGCTTCGGGAACCGGGAGGACAACCCGAAATCGAACCTGGTGAGCACCAGCTTTTCCCTGTTTCCCATTCCATGAGGTTTGTGCCTCCAGGGATTCCCAGCGGGGCTCCGGTTTGAAGAGGGGCAGGAGGGAGCGCACCAGTTTGCTTCCAATACCGAACTGGGAGGTGCTGGAGGCTCCTTGGAGCAATCTGGATGCATCGACACACCCTGGATCACTCCGAAAGAAAATCCCCCTTTGCTCCAGAGCCAAAGGATCCTCTCACGGTGCAGCAGCCGAACCCCGGGAGATGGGATGTGAAATACGGATGAGACGTTCCCAGGGGATTCCAGAGGCTGCGGGGCTGGAATCGCGGACACCGGGAATAGGGATATCCGGAGGAATCACCGTTAACATGTTCCTAACGAGCACAGGGCAGGCGATCCCTCGCCCAGCCACTTCCGAAGCCTCTCCAGCCGGGAGCCACTCAACGTTTCATCCTGGTTTCTTCCGGCAATTAGTGGTTCCGGGTGTTTCCCGGCTTCCCTCCCTGTCGGCAAACACGACGGAGCCGAGCGCTTCCCACAGACGCAGCGCGGAGGGAACGATCGGGGCTCTTGATCCCCCAGAGCCGAGGGAATTCAGGCACTCGGGATTTTAGCACCCGGAGGTGCCAAGCGGCTGCTGGGAACCGGAATGCACCTCTAATTTCCCCCTTTCCCCTCATCCCAATCCATCCAAAGCACCAAACCAATGGATTCCATGATCTTAAGGATCCCTGGGGCTGTGAAAATGTAGGTGGCCTCTAAGTTCACGCTCGTTTCTCCACTGGAAAATCCAGATTCTCAAAGTTCATGCTCCTTTCCCCACTGGAAAATCCAGATCTTCAAAGTTCAAGCTCCTTTCCTCACTGGAAAATCCAGATCCTCAAAGTTCAAGCTCCTTTCCTCACTGGAAAATCCAGATCCTCAAAGTTCAAGCTCCTTTCCTCACTGGAAAATCCAGATCCTCAAAGTTCAAGCTCCTTTCCTCACTGGAAAATCCAGATCCTCAAAGTTCAAGCTCCTTTCCTCACTGGAAAATCCAGATCCTCAAAGTTCAAGCTCCTTTCCCCACTGGAAAATCCAGACTGGAGCAAATCAGCAGTGATTCCCGGGACAGGAGGGAGGGAAACTTCCCAATATACCTCAAGCAGGAGGAAGGAAGCGTCCTGGAAGGCGAATGGGAGCAGCCTTCATCTGTTCTGATGGCTGCTGGAGCTCAAGAGGACGGAGATGCCTCTTTCCCAGCTGATCCTGCCCTGGAGCAGCTTCCAAAGGACACAGGGCTATTCCTTTGCCACCAAAGGAAAAGGCTGCGACTCCACAGGCTTCGAACTCCCCGATTCCAGGGAAAAGATGATCTAATACTCACCCCGCTCGCCACCTCCGAAGGGCCCTGTGGGGCTGGGTGTTCGCGGGCTCAAACGGCCGCAGGAAGACAAGCAGAATGCTCTTTTCTTCCCTTTTCCATACTTTTGGGGTGTGAGGCTCCACCGTACGGCCGGGCCAGCGCCAGGGAACCAGGAAAACTCAGCCCCGGCAGCTCCAGAGTCTCCAGATCCAGCAGCGGGACCGGAGGGGCCAGGCACCCCAGTGGAAGGCAGGGATTTATTTATCCCCTCGCTTCAGTCCTTCCAGCCCTCAGGAATCTTTCTCCTTCCACCCCCTGCGAAGCGGCAGGCGCTGTTCCCTCCACTGAAGCTAACGAGGGAGCCAGGACTAACGAAGCTGATCCATAAGGAAAGGAGGGATGCTCCAGCCCTGGCTTTTCCAGGAGAATCTCCAAAGCAGCAGCACAATTCCTGTGGTGCTACCGAAGCGGGAAGTGATTTTGCATTAAAAACAGAGGTTTGGACTCCTCCTGCGCTGCCAGAGGTGCCGGCCTGGCCCAGCACTGCCTCTTCCCAGCAGGAATTTCATAGAATCCGAGAGTCACCAGGTTGGAAAGGACCCACCGGATCATGATGTCCAACCATCCCCATCAATCACTAACCCGTGTCCCTCAGCACCTCGTCCACCCGGCCCTTCAACCCCTCCAGGGCAGGGGACTCAACCCCCTCCCTGTCCCAGGGCCCAGGGACCCTTTCCAGGAAAGATTCCATCCTGCTGTCCATGCGGAGCCTCCCCTGGTGGAGCTTGAGGCCGTTCCCTCTCGGCCTGGCCCCTGGCCCTGGGGAGAAGAGCCCAGCTCCCTCCTCTCCACCAGCTCCTTGCAGGGAAAGAGCAAGGAGGTCTCCCCTCAGGCTCCTCTTCTCCAGGCTGAACCCCCCCAGCTCTCTCAGCCGCTCCTCTTCTTCTCCAGCCCCCTCCCCGGCTTCGTTGCTCTTCTCTGCACTCGCTCCAGAGCCTCCACATCCTCGTGTCCCACCAACCCCCCCAGGTCCTTCTCCTCCAGGCCCTTTCCAGCCAGACTCCTCCTAGGCTGGAGCTGCCCAGGGTCGTTGTGCCCCAAGGTCCTGCTCCTACCTCATCCCCTTGGTCTCAGCCCATGGATCCAACCAGCTCAGATCCCTCTGGAGAACCTCAAACCCTCCAGCAGATCCACCCGGCTCAGTGTCACCCCCAAACTCTCTCAGGGAGCCCTCGATGCCTCCATCCAGGTCGTTGATAAAGACATTGAACAGGGCTGGAGCCACCACGGATCCCTGGGGACTCCACTTGGAACCGGCCTCCAGCCAGTTCCCAATATTCCCCTATTCCCAATAAAACGCAACCCGCGCCCCGGCTGGAGCACACGGGGCTGTGTCTGAAGGGGGGAGACTCAAAATCCAAGCACCTACCTACGGGCATGGAGATCTCCGACCCTGCGCGGCACCGGGCTCGGCGCAAGGAGCTTCTATCGGAATGCTGCAGGGAGGGAAAACCGGGAATTAGTCGGCATCTGGCGTTATCCAAGGGGTGGAAAATGATGCTTCTCCCCGTGTTATCCCGTCTCAGAGAAGGGTGTTATCCCCATGGATCAGGGCATTCCACCCCCCGTTATCCCCACGGATCGAGGCATCCTACCCCCCGTTATCCCCATGGATCAGGGCATCCTACCCCCCGTTATCCCCACGGACCGGGGCGTTCTGCTTCCCATCTCCCTTCCCAGGTACAGATTTTTGGGATGGACACAGCCCCAGCCCGGTGTCATCGGCCCCTGCCATTCCCTAAATCCCCAACGATCGATTCATTAAGAATTAAAATTCATAATCCGACCCCTGGGATTCCGCACGACTCCCGTGCCAAATCTCAGCTCCTTTTTGGGGTTGTAATTTGATTTTTTTTGGAAGGAAAACCCAGATCCCAGCCTCGGAATTGCCATTAATCCCTGACTGCAGGAGGCAAGCAGCTTCCTAGAGTTAATCCCGGCCTTTTCCCAGGCTGTTTTCCCAAGATTTCCCATTTCTGAGCCATTCCAGCACGTTTTCCTAACGGGAAGAGCCCGGCTGCAAGGAAAAAAATCAGCAGTTTCCCAAAAATCTGAGTGGTTTTGATCCCAGAGTCCCGCACGGCTCCGTTCAAATCATCGCGGGGCAGCACAGCCCTTAGGTTCCTTCTCTCCAGTTTTGGGATTTGGAAGCTTTTCCCAACTTTCCGGAAGGGGGACGGAAGAGGCCCCTGCCCGCTGCTTCGTTAGCGCCTCGCAGCTCGTTAATTTTAAGCGGTAGCTGCGCAAATCCCTTAATTACCCCCCTCAACATCCTTCAGGCTCGGGTTTTCCAAGGAGGAAAAGAGGAATGATCCTAACGGGCTCCCCGTGATGCCGAAGCGGCTCCAGCAGAGCCACAGAATGAGGGAACGGGGGAAAAAATAAGGAAAAACGCTCCCAGGCTGCGTAAAACGTTGCGGGAAGAGCTGAAAATCCTACTCCGCTGGCACCAGAAAACACTGGGTTTCACCCCAAAAGGTCTGAGCGCCGCAGGGAATGAATTCAGGAACGCCGACCCCCAAATCCAGGGATTTATGGAAGGGATCGACGAGGCTCCGCGACTCCTGCGGGATGCACGAACCCGGCTTTAACGCAGCGGGAACGCGCCGAGGGGGAAACAGGGGGAGGATTGGGGAGCGGGAACCAACCCCCCCCGAGGGACCCCCAAAAGGGACCCCTACAGCCCCAAAGGGACCCCAAAAGGGCCCTCTGACAGCCCTGAGGGACCCCCAAAAGGGACCCCAAAAGGGACCCTCTGACAGCCCTGAGGGACCCCCAAAAGGGACCCCAACAGCCCCAAAAGGGACCCCAAAAGGGCCCTCTGACAGCCCTGAGGGACCCCCAAAAGGGACCCCAAGAAGGGACCCTCTGACAGCCCTGATGGACCCCTTAAAGGATCCCCAAAAGGGCCCTCTGACAGCCCTAAGGGACCCCCAAAAGGGACCCCAAAAGGACCCTCTGACAGCCCTGAGGGACCCCCAAAAGGGACCCCAAAAGGGACCCTCTGAAAGCACTGAGGGACCCCAAGAGGACCCTCTGACAGCCCTGAGGGACCCCAAAAGGGACCCTCTAACAGCCCTGAGGGACCCCCAAAAGGGACCCCAAAAGGACCCTCTGACAGCCCTGATGGACCCCCAAAAGGGACCCCAAAAGGACCCTCTGACAGCCCTAAGGGACCCCAAAAGGGACCCCAAGAGGACCCTCTGACAGCCCTGAGGGACCCCCAAAAGGGACCCCAAAAGGACCCTCTGACAGCCCTGAGGGACCCCTAAAAGGGACCCCAAAAGGACCCTCTGACAGCCCTGAGGGACCCCCAAAAGGGACCCCAAAAGGACCCTCTGACAGCCCTGAGGGACCCCCAAAAGGGACCCCAAAAGGACCCTCTGACAGCCCTGAGAGACGCCCAAAAGGGACCCCAAAAGGACCCTCTGACAGCCCTGAGAGACGCCCAAAAGGGACCCCAAAAGGACCCTCTGACAGCCCTGAGAGACCCCCAAAAGGGACCCCAAAAGGGACCCTCTGACAGCCCTGAGGGACCCCCAAAAGGGACCCCAAAAGGGACCCTCTGAAAGCACTGAGGGACCCCCAAAAGGGACCCCAAAAGGACCCTCTGACAGCCCTGAGAGACCCCCAAAAGGGACCCCAAAAGGGACCCTCTGAAAGCACTGAGGGACCCCAAGAGGACCCTCTGACAGCCCTGAGGGACCCCAAAAGGGACCCTCTAACAGCCCTGAGGGACCCCCAAAAGGACCCTCTGACAGCCCTGAGGAACCCCAAAAGGGACCCTCTAACAGGCCTGATGGACCCCCAAAAGGGACCCCAAAATGACCCTCTGACAGCCCTGAGGGACCCCCAAAAGGGACCCCCAAAAGGACCCTCTAACAGCCCTAAGGGACCCCAAAAGGGACCCCAAAATAGACCCCTTGACAACCCCGAGGGATCCCCCCAAAAGGGATCCCTGACAGCCAAGAGGGGACCCTAAAAAGAACCCCAAAATGGACCCCCCAACAGCCCTGAAGGACCCTGAAAAGACCCCCAAAAGGACCCCTTGAAAACCTTGAGGGGACCCCCACAGCGACTCTCCAACACCCCTGAGGGGGCCCCCAAAAGGGACCCCCAAAATGCCCCCCCCAACAGCCCTGAAGGACCCCCAAAAGGCCACCCCGAGAGCCCCAAAGGGACCCCAAAAGGGATCCCTGACAGCCCCACAGGGACCCCAAAATGGCCCCCAAAGAGGGGTGACAAGCCCGCCCCCCCCCTCCCCCCCAATCCGACCCCAGCCCACATTTCTACTCGGAATGCCCCCCCAAAAAGTTCATTAAATCATTAATTAAAGGGGGCGGGGGAGAAGGGATGGAGGGAAACGAGGATCCCAGACCCCGAAAAACAGGGCGGGGGGGTGAATAAAATGGGAGGAGGATGGGGGGCTCCTGGCCTTAAAGTGTGTGTGGGGGGGGGAGGGACAAAAGGACAAAGAGAACGAGGAGGATGGGGTTGGGGGGGCCCTTCCCCCCAAATTTGGGGGGAGGTGGAAAACAGGGGGAGAAGCAGCCCCTGCAGGGATTTGGGGGCGGGGGGGGGGGCACTGAGTCGGCCTTGACCCCCTCTCCACAGTGTGGGGGGGGGGCAAAGGGGGGGCTGAGATGGGGGGGCTGAAGGGGGGGGAGAGAGATGGGGGGCTGAAGGGGGAATAAAGATGGGGGGCTAAGGGGGGGAAGATGAGGGGGCTAAAGGGGGGGGCAGAGATGGGGGGCAGATGGGGGGCTAAAGCGGGGGGAGAGAGATGAGGGGGCAAAGGGGAAGGAAGATGAGGGGGCTAAAGGGGGGGCAGAGATGGGGGGATAAAGGGGGGGCAGAGATGGGGGGGCTAAGGGGGAACAAAGATGGGGGGGCTAAAGGGGAACAGAGATAGGGGGGTTAAGGGGAGGAGAGATGGGGGGCTGAAGGGAGAACAAAGATGGGGGCTAAGGGGGGGGAAGATGAGGGGCCTAAAGGGGGGGCAGAGATGGGGGGGCTGAAGGGGGTGGAGAGATGGGGGGGTTGAAGGGGGAACAAAGATGGGGGCAAAGATTGGGGGGCTGAAGGGGGACAGAGATGAGGGGGCTAAACGGGGAGGCAGAGAGGGGGAGCTAAAGGTGGGGGAGAGAGATGGGGGGCTGAAGGGGGAATAAAGATGGGGGGGCTAAGGGGGGGGAAGATGAGGAGGCAAAAGGGGGGGGGCAGAGATGGGGGGCTGAAGGGGGAACAAAGATGGGGTGCTGGGGGGGCAGAGATGAGGGGCCAAGGGGGGAAGATGGGGGGCTGGGGGGGGGGGCAGAGCTGGGGGAAATAAAAAAGGCGGGGGCACCAAAAGGCGAGGGGAGGACAAAATGGGGGGTGAGGGGGCACAAAGCGATGCTGAGGGTTATGTGAAGGGGCAGCCAGACCCCCCTCCCCCCCCCCCAAGGCTGGAACAATGGGCAGCGCGTCCGGCGGCCCCGAGCTGCCGTGTCCCTCCCAGGCCGCCGTAGCCGCCCCGCTCCCCGGTGGAGCCCCCCCCCACCCCCACCGCGTTTCCCGGCCCGCCCTCACCGCCCGAGGAGCCGCTGCCCGGGTCCATCCCCGCCGGGCGGCCCCGTCCCCGCCGGGAACAAAGGAGCCGGAGCCGCCGCCGCCGCCGCCGCCGCTGGAGGGAGCGACGGAGCCGCGCGCGCGCCCCCCGACCCCGCAGCAGCGCCGCGCGCCCCCGCGCCTCCCACCCCCCCAAGCCAATCAGCAGCGGCGCTGTCCGCGGAGGCCCCGCCCCCCGCGCCCTAGCGGCCAATCAGAACACAGGGAGGCCCCTCAAGCCCCGCCCCCCTCGCGGCGCGGCGGCCAATGAGAGAGCGAGGTGGGTGCTCCCTCCCCCCCCCCATTCACCTGTCCGTCTCCCGCGCTCGCAGCCAATGGGGTGGCGGGAAAGAGGGACGGGGGGAAGGGGGGGGGCGCGCGCGCATGCGCAGTGAAGGCGACACTGCGGCGGGGGGAGGGGGGGGGGGTGAAGGAAAAATGGGGGTCCAATTCAGTGAGTTTTGGGGGTCCCCCGCCCCGCCGCGAGGGGAGGAAAATAGGGGGAAAGGAGGGAAATTAGGGAAGATGTGAGGGAAAAAGTAGGGAGAAATGAGGGAAAGGGAGAGGGGGGATGGGGAAAAATAGGGAAAAAATGAGGAAAAAAGGGGAGGGAAGTGGAGAAAAGGGAGGGAAGATAAAGAAAAAATGAGGGAAAAAACAGAAAAAAATGAGAATAAATAGGGAAAATGTGGAGGAAAAAATAGTGAAAATGAGAAAAACAGAATGGGGAAAAGGAGGAAAAATGAGAGAAAATGGGGGAAAATGAGGAAAAACGGAGGAAAAAATGAGGGAAAATCAGAAAATAATGAGAATAAATAGGGGAAAAATTTGAGGAAAAAAATAGTGAAAATGAGAAAAACAGAATGGGGAAAAGGAGGGAAAATGAGAGAAAATGGGGGGAAATGAGGAAAAACGGGGGGAAAATGAGGAAAAAAAATGGGAATGGGAGAACAGGAGGGAAAATAAAGAAAAATGAGGGAAAATCAGAAAAAATGAGAATAAATAGGGAAAATGTGAGGAAAAAAATAGTGAAAATGAGAAAAACAGACTGGAGAAAAGGAGGAAAAAATGAGAGAAAATAGGGGAAAAATGAGGAAAAAACAGGGAAAACGGGAGAAACAGGAGGGAAAATAAAGAAAAAATTTA